>NC_041337.1:39230154-39235154 GCF_004354835.1 Perca flavescens | reverse complement strand
ACTGACTGTATATATATATGTATATAATAGTAATACTGACCACTGACTGTATATATATGTATATGTATATTGAAGTAATACTGACCACTGACTGTATATATGTATATTGAAGTGATACTGACCACTGACTGTATATATGTATATTGTAGTGATACTGACCACTGACTGTATATATGTATATTGAAGTGTTACTGACCACTGACTGTATATATGTATATTGAAGTAATACTGACCACTGACTGTATATATGTATATTGAAGTGATACTGACCACTGACTGTATATATGTATATTGAAGTAATACTGACCACTGACTGTATATATGTATATTGAAGTGATACTGACCACTGACTGTATATATGTATATTGAAGTAATACTGACCACTGACTGTATATATGTATATTGAAGTGATACTGACCACTGACTGTATATATGTATATTGAAGTAATACTGACCACTGACTGTATATATGTATATTGTAGTAATACTGACCACTGACTGTATATATGTATATTGAAGTAATACTGACCACTGACTGTATATATGTATATTGAAGTGATACTGACCACTGACTGTATATATGTATATTGAAGTGATACTGACCACTGACTGTATATATGTATATTGAAGTGATACTGACCACTGACTGTATATATGTATATTGAAGTGATACTGACCACTGACTGTATATATGTATATTGTAGTAATACTGACCACTGACTGTATATATGTATATTGTAGTAATACTGACCACTGACTGTATATATGTATATTGAAGTAATACTGACCACTGACTGTATATATGTATATTGAAGTGATACTGACCACTGACTGTATATATGTATATTGTAGTAATACTGACCACTGACTGTATATATGTATATTGTAGTAATACTGACCACTGACTGTATATATGTATATTGTAGTAATACTGACCACTGACTGTATATATGTATATTGTAGTAATACTGACCACTGACTGTATATATGTATATTGTAGTAATACTGACCACTGACTGTATATATGTATATTGTAGTAATACTGACCACTGACTGTATATATATATGTATATTGAAGTAATACTGACCACTGACTGTATATATATGTATATTGTAGTAATACTGACCACTGACTGTATATATGTATATTGAAGTGATACTGACCACTGACTGTATATATGTATATTGAAGTGATACTGACCACTGACTGTATATATGTATATTGAAGTGATACTGACCACTGACTGTATATATGTATATATGTATATTGTAGTAATACTGACCACTGACTGTATATATGTATATTGAAGTGATACTGACCACTGACTGTATATATGTATATTGAAGTGATACTGACCACTGACTGTATATATGTATATTGAAGTAATACTGACCACTGACTGTATATATGTATATTGAAGTAATACTGACCACTGACTGTATATATGTATATTGTAGTGATACTGACCACTGACTGTATATATGTATATTGAAGTGATACTGACCACTGACTGTATATATGTATATTGTAGTAATACTGACCACTGACTGTATATATGTATATTGAAGTAATACTGACCACTGACTGTATATATGTATATTGAAGTGATACTGACCACTGACTGTATATATGTATATTGAAGTGATACTGACCACTGACTGTATATATGTATATTGAAGTGATACTGACCACTGACTGTATATATGTATATTGAAGTGATACTGACCACTGACTGTATATATGTATATTATGATACTGACTGTATATATGTATATTGACTGTATATATGTATATTGTAGTGATACTGACCACTGACTGTATATATATGTATATTGAAGTGATACTGACCACTGACTGTATATATGTATATTGAAGTAATACTGACCACTGACTGTATATATGTATATTGAAGTAATACTGACCACTGACTGTATATATGTATATTGAAGTAATACTGACCACTGACTGTATATATGTATATTGAAGTAATACTGACCACTGACTGTATATATGTATATTGAAGTGATACTGACCACTGACTGTATATATGTATATTGAAGTGATACTGACCACTGACTGTATATATGTATATTGTAGTGATACTGACCACTGACTGTATATATGTATATTAGTGATACTGACCACTGACTGTATATATGTATATTGTAGTGATACTGACCACTGACTGTATATATGTATATTGTAGTGATACTGACCACTGACTGTATATATGTATATTGTAGTAATACTGACCACTGACTGTATATATGTATATTGTAGTAATACTGACCACTGACTGTATATATGTATATTGAAGTGATACTGACCACTGACTGTATATATGTATATTGAAGTGATACTGACCACTGACTGTATATATGTATATTGAAGTGATACTGACCACTGACTGTATATATGTATATTGACCACTGACTGTATATATCCTGGCGTTAAAGACCAGCTGATCGCTGCCCGATTCTTTGAAATGAATGGCCACATTGCATTGTGGGATAGGCCTATCGGCTTTGAATGCTTCCTGCTCGGATCATATCGTAATGTTCTGTATTACAGCATATACTGTAATATTTCACGGTAATAAGACCGAAATAATATTATTAAAGTAAAGAAATGAATACAATGATAACATCTAAATAAATGTTGATAGATGTAGCATTATAGTTTAAAAATATAAATCAACAAAAAAGCAATCCAGCTTCCCTGGCGAAATATACCAAAATAATAACATAAAAAGAAATACATATAAACCATGATACTATCTCGTGAATATTGTTGATTAAAACAGCGGTTATTGGGCTAAAAATACCAATAATAACTGTCACAGATTTCGAGTTAAGGGGGGGTGTTTTTATCTTTCGTCGATATCCGACGGTGAGGGAATAACATGAATGTCTATCTGACGGACCCCCTCGTTGAAAAATAACGTCAAGGGTACCCCTATTTGGTTGAAACTTGACGCCAGGGTCCTTGACCATCGTCATCCATTTGACGAGTAGGGAGTGAGACTGTGTTGAAGTAAAGCATTATATCTCTTATCCCCAAACCTGACAAAGACCCTCTACTCATTGATAATTGGCATCCTATCACTCTTTTAATAATATAGTATAAGATATTGGTTTTAGCTTACTCAAACAGATTGAAGAAAGGACAATACTCTATTTTAGCTGAAACTCAAACAGGATTCATGAAAAATCAACGTATTAAAACATTTAAAAAAAACTAATGAATCAAAAAGTATTACATTTGTAGAAACTGTAGAGCTTTTGTCCTTGAAACCTCTGACTAACTATAAATTGATGTTTTCTTGTACTTTTAGTTTTGTTTGTGATTCTATTATTTCTCGTTTGTATTGCCTCGTATGTTTTTTTGTTTGTTTTCTTCATAATTTTGGACACTTGATGTTCATGTGGTGTTATGGCTTACCTGATTCTCTCTATACTGCATTTTGTTAATAAAAACAAAAGAATGAAACAAATACGCCTGAAGTGGGGTCAAAAGCGTTAGTACATCTGGCCCAGAGTGTCAGAGTGAGCAGTATGAAGCCAGAGTGATGGAGGGGAGGAGAGGAGAGCTGTGGGTCTGGTGTCTGGAGGAGGGACTCCATCATTTAAAGAAGTCACTAGTTCCTGGTTCCCCAGTGAAGAAGGAAGAGGCAGCAGTAAACCACCAGTCTCAACATGAACGTCTGTCCCACTTTGATCTGCTTCTTCTTCCTCTGTGAGTACATTCACTTTGGATTTCTCTCCCTCTGTCCTGCTGTTGGTTTCTCTCTTTTCTTTATTGATCAGTGGTCAAACACTTTCTCATCACAGCTTTCTATAGTTATACATATACTTCATTACAAGTCTTCCTGTTACTTCCTCTAAATAAACTGCACATCAGGAAGGAAATGAAGGAACAGACTCAGTTGAAGTTAAACTCTGCTGTATGCTTTATGTATTAATATCTGAATGTAGATGAGTTCAGTCAGGTCTTTGTTCTGATAACCAGGAACAGATCATGTTGAAAGTCTCTCTGAGCTGTTAGTTTGTGGCTGAAGTCTGGATTATTTTTATGTAAATAGTTCCCTGGTTTACTGTTTGATCTGATTCAAGATTCAAAATCATGTATTAATCCCACAATGGGAACAATCACACTGTTACAGCAGAGAGGGATGGGGGGGGGGTACAAGATAAACAGTAAAGTTGAATAAAAAGTAAATTGATATATGTTGGGTCTTAGAGAGTAAAGACTGTCCACTCTGGTAGTAAATACCATTCTCATATCTAAACCTGAATAGCAGGTGTTTGATTATTGTGCTGCCAACAGTTGACATGTTTATGAGAACTGTGTTAAAGAGATAATGAACTAATGATTGTTCATCTCTTCAACAGCTCTGCAGGATGGAAACTCTGGGCTCGCCAAAGCCCAAATCTTTATCTATACAGGAACTGAAGGAGAAGATATCAGAGTTAACTGCTCTTTTTCTTGGTCTGGAAACACAAGGTTCTTCTGTAAGAATGAATGTAAACAAGGAGATCTTCTCATTGAAACAACTGATGTCACAGCTCAGAGTGGCAGATATGGGATGAAATATGAAACACTTCAATCAGGAGCAAATGTTTTCATCAGCATCTCCCAGCTGACCAGGTCTGACTCAGGACTCTACAGGTGTGGTCTGGGAAGTTCTTCATCTTCAGCTTCATACGTCGACTTTTGGAATCCTTGTTGTAGATGGTGAGTCTGAAAATATAGTTTCTTGTGTGAAGTAAAGTTTGTGTGTTCACTGACAGCTGCTGACAGATTTAGTTCTTCATATTCTTCATCACTGAACTCTGATGAATGCTCCTTTAAACCAGCAGGTCTTCTCTAATGGGATTGTGACACACACCTACTGTTGATTCAGGAGATATTTGACTGATTCAGATGTTTAATATCTGTGGCATTCTCTTTGTATAATATTGTACAAAAATGTCTGCACAACAATTTAAATGATATCATA
>NC_041337.1:39200154-39225154 GCF_004354835.1 Perca flavescens | reverse complement strand
ACATGTACACACTGGGACACCATCACCCAGAGGTACATGTACACACTGAGACACCATCACCCAGAGGTACATGTACACACTGAGACACCATCACCCAGAGGTACATGTACACACTGAGACACCATCACCTAGAGGTACATGTACACACTGAGACACCATCACCCAGAGGTACATGTACACACTGAGACACCATCACCCAGAGGTACATGTACACACTGAGACACCATCACCCAGAGGTACATGACACACACTGAGACACCATCACCCAGAGGTACATGTACACACTGAGACACCATCAACCAGAGGTACATGTACACACTGAGACACCATCAACCAGAGGTACATGTACACACTGAGACACCACCACCCAGAGGTACATGTACACACTGAGACACCATCACCCAGAGGTACATGTACACACTGAGACACACCATCACTGAGACACCATCACCCAGAGGTACATGTACACACTGAGACACCATCACCCAGAGGTACATGTACACACTGAGACACCATCACCCAGAGGTACATGTACACACTGAGACACCATCACCCAGAGGTACATGTACACACTGAGACACCATCACCCAGAGGTATATGTACACACTGAGACACCATCACCCAGAGGTACATGTACACACTGAGACACCATCACCCAGAGGTACATGTACACACTGAGACACCATCACCCAGAGGGTACACATGCACACACTGAGACACCATCACCCAGAGGTACATGTACACACTGAGACACCATCACCTAGAGGTACATGTACACACTGAGACACCATCACCTAGAGGTACATGTACACACTGAGACACCATCACCCAGAGGTACATGCACACACTGAGACACCATCACCCAGAGGTACATGTACACACTGAGACACCACCACCTAGAGGTACTGTACATCTACACTGTCTTTTTCAATCAGGGTTTTAAATTGTCTTTTTTGATCAACATTGCTAGTAGTTTTAAAAATTACCACCCAATCAGATTTTCCACTAGCCACATTTTTCTTTTCCTAACTTTACTTTATTTCAACTCCTTTGGTTTGTTTCATGCTGTTCTGTTCGTCTTTTCCTTTTCAGCGTAGCTTCTAATTTATAACACACGCTGAGACACGTAGACCGAGGTTTTACGACATGTCACGACATAGAGTTCATGGGAAATGTATGATTACAAGCAGTGATGAAGATCAAGCTTCCAAGCAAAACGCTCTTGTCAGTACAGACAAGAACAGGACATGAACCCCGGTCTCCTGGATAAAAGTCCTGTGTTGTTTGACCGATCCACCCCCCCAACCTGCCTCTCTAACAGGAGTTTCAGTCTTTCATACTATTCGCTACCGTTGTCTCTCTTGATCCTACTTCATCTTACAGCGCTGCAGTTGAGCTGCTCCTTTGCCCGGTGCGTCTTCATAAGGACAAGTAGGCTTCAGAGTTTATGTTGCTGTGGACGCAGTTTTCCAACCGTAAGAACGTAACGGAACTTTTTCTTTAGCAGAAGCAAAAATCGTTTTTTAAATCTATATTTGGTGTCAAATTATTCTTTTATTTGCTAAGTAGTCGTGTATTAAGGATGATCATTTTGAGCGGAGTTCTGATAGAATAAATGGTTCTTCTTTCTTTCGTGTCAGACCACCAACACAGCCCTTACAGGATTATTAAGACACATTTTAAATGAACACTTTCCTCCTGCTGACAGAAAACACAATAAATACTTAGATGGTACAAACATAAAGTGAACATTTCTAAACACTTTCAGATGAGAATGAATTATGGTACAAGTAGAAAATAAACAGATTAGGCAAATACTGTAGGTATTCCAGAAACGTTGTAAGGGAGGACTATACCTAACATATCTTTGCATATGAAAAACTTAAATACAAGTACTGTAAACTGTATGCAGGGGCCTCATTAACCTGTGAGTCCAGTACACAACATGTGTTTTTGTGTATTTCTCCTCTAACAGCTCAAGGTGTTCTGCTGTACGTGGGTCTGCCTCTGGTGGTCCTGGTCCTGGTCCTGGTCCTGGTCTCTCTGTCTCTGCTGATACTCTGCAGGAGGAGGAGGTCTAAAGCCAGAGGTGAGGCAACAGGAAACACACCCAGAGAGGCAGCAACCACACCGCTAACACTTCCCTTTTCTCACACAACAGTTTGAACTGTTTGTTCTCTCTTCACATGACAACGCACTTTTAAAACAGACACACCATTCAAGTTCATTTACTGTCACAACATGTCCACCATTTATGTTTCTGCTGTAGAACCGCCCCTTCAGATGTGTAATTAGTTCTCTGTTTCATCATTTCACTGAAGGCAAGGCAAGGCAATTTTATTTATATAGCACATTTCAGCACAAGGCAACTCAAAGTGCTTTACACAAATCATCAATCATTAAAGAACAAATAACAAAAATAGGGAGTAAAATAAGAATTAAAATAGTAATGAATACAAATTTAAAACCATTTAAGATACATAAAAAAAGAAAAAAAAAAAAAAGACTTGTCACAGAGGCTAAATAACTGCTGCACAACTTGTTCACCTTTAGAGTGTGGTGTTTTTAGTAGCAATGCTGTAAAGTTGTATGAAGAGGAATCCGCCGACACTGTTCTTGATTATAAAGGTTTATTTACATCAAAGAATTCAGCATCAATTTACAAGCTCTGCAGAGCCGGAGAGAGACAGTTTTCCAATTCTCCAATGGTCACTCTAAAGTTCTTTGTGTGAAGAACGTATATAACTATAATGTGTGTAACATAGATGGGGGAGGAAACAATAATGACCAATGGCTATCATCCTTTTGGAACCAAGCCAACAAAGGCATCCCTATTTCGAGGGGCCCCACTAATAACGCTTTCCAGATGTTTCCGGGGAAGTGTCCTGTAAAAGTGTGAAAAGGAAAGAAGAAAGTTCATTTGAGGTCTAAACTTAAGACGGAGTTTATTAAAAGTTCCTTAGAAGTCCAGATACTACAAGAGGAAGGTACATCTTAATGGTTTAAATGGTTCTTGGATCTTTTATTGGGGATTATCTGTCCCAGACACCAAGCAACTTTTCAATCTTGACTTATGCAAATAGTCCAATGACGTAAACATCGTCAACAACCAATAGGTTTCTCTCTCCAGCACCAAACAGGAAGCAGCAAACCAGCTGACAGTAAACATGGAGGGAAGTCTGGGGAGGCGGTGTCTTCTCTTTTAGTTTCTATCTGTTAGTTTATTCAGAACAAACTGCTGCACACACACAAGCTGCCACAGTGGGCTCCGTCACCACTAGTCCTCGGCCGTCTGCTTGGTGTGTCCCGGCCTTTAAAGTCTCAGTGTGTGGTAGTATGAGCCCCATGTTTCATGTTGGGTCATTTTCTAAACAAACTGTTGTGTTTTTCAGGACGTCCCGTGGAAACCGAGTACGCTGTCACAGAGGTGAGTTTGAGAAGATCTGAGAGCTCTGAGCATCATCAGTTGATGATAATAATAAAAACTAAACAGCTCCTCTCCTGTAGACCAGCCGAGTGTACGAGGACATCAGAGAGGACGGACTGTCTCCTCCTGTAGAAATCTCTTCAGTTTACTCTAGCGCCAAATACTCCAAACCAAGCGCTGCTGAGACCAACGATGACTACAGCGTTATCACTGCAGCTAACCTTCAAAATACAGTAAGAGAAACTCTGAAAGGCTTCAGCTCTGGGCTCAGAAACAGAAGCTTTGTCTCTCAGTCACAGACCCAACAGAGAACACTACTGGGGAGGTTTTAGGGCCCGAGCTCCGAAACTAAAGGAATTATTGTTATTATGCACAATAAATCACATTTTCAACTTAATATGCTCAAGAACTTACCAAAATCTGCACATGCATCAGGACTGATTAAAAATGTGATTGTTTGATTATTTGATGGGTTTCTTGCCTGGCCGCCCCCTAACAGCCCGTTACAGTTTTTATCTATTATTGTCATGCATGAGATACTATCAATCCTTGGACATTTCTGACAGTTCATGAAGTAGCTCATGAATGACTTTTGTGCATGAATTCATAATTCATGTACCCTTATTATGAAGTGTTGCCAATATTTAAAAAGTTGGTTTTGAGGGAGAAAATACCTTCAACATGATGTTAAACACAGCTGTTTGTTTGATAGAATCTAATTTTTATGGGTAATTTATCAGATTTATTAGTAATCCAAACACATATGGGTAATATATTTGCTGTTTATAATCTGAGCTATATTTGAGAGAGTACTGCTGTAAATACGGTCAGGTCCATAAATATTGGGACATCGACATAATTCTAATCTTTTGGGCTCTATACACCACCACAATGGATTTGAAATGAAATGAACAAGATGTGCTTTAACTGCAGACTTTCAGCTTTAATTTGAGGGTATTTACATCCAAATCAGGTGAACGGTGTAGGAATTACAACAGTTTGTATATGTGCCTCCTACTTTTTAAGGGACCAAAAGTAATGGGACAATTGGCTGCTCAGCTGTTCCATGGCCAGGTGTGTTATTCCCTCATTATCCCATTTACGAGGAGCAGAAAAAAGGTCCAGAGTTCATTTCAAGTGTGCTATTTGCATTTGGAATCTGTTGCTGTCAACTCTCAATATGAGATCCAAAGAGCTCACTATCAGTGAAGCAAGCCATCATTAGGCTGAAAAAACTAAACAAACCCATCAGAGAGATAGCAAAATCATTAGGTGTGGCTAAATCAACTGTTTGGAACATTCTTAAAAAAAAAGAACGCACCGGTTAGCTCAACAACACCAAAAGACCCGGAAGACCACAGAAAACAGCTGTGGTGGATGACGGAAGAATTCAACAGTTGGCCAGATGAAGAACACTCTCCAGGAGGTAGGTGTATGTGTGTCAAAGTCAACAATCAAGAGAAGACTTCACCAGAGTGAATACAGAGGGTTCACCACGAGATGTAAACCATTGGTGAGCCTCAAAAACAGGAAGGCCAGATTAGAGTTTGCCAAACAACATCTAGAAAAGCCTTCACAGTTCTGGAACAACATCCTATGGACAGATGAGACCAAGATCAACTTGTACCAGAGTGATGGGAAGAGAAGAGGATGAAGAAGGAAAGGAACTGCTCATGATCCAAAGCATACCACCTCATCAGTGAAGCATGGTGGTAATGTCATGGCGTGGGCACAAAAGCAGCAGGATGAATTCTGAAGTGTTTCGGGCAATATTATCTGCTCATATTCAGCCAAATGCTTCAGAACTCATTGGACGGCTCTTCACAGCGCAGATGGACAATGACTCGAAGCATACTGCGAGGGCAACCAAAACGTTTTTAAGGGAAAGAAGTGGAATGTTAAGCAATGGCCAAGTAAAATCACCTGACCTGAATCCGATTGAGCATGCATTTCACTTGCTGAAGACAAAACTGAAGGGAAAATGCCTCAAGAACAAGCAGGAACTGAAGACAGCTGCAGTAGAGGCCTGGCAGAGCATCACCAGGGATGAAACCCAGCGTCTGGTGATGTCTATGCGTTCCAGACTTCAGGCTGTAATTGACTGCAAAGGATTTGCAACCAAGTATTAAAAAGTGAAAGTTTGATTTATGATTGTTAATCTGTCCCATTACTTTTGGCCCCTTAAAAAGTGGGAGACACATACACAAACGGTTGTAATTCCTACACCGTTCACCTGATTTGGATGTAAATACCCTCAAATTAAAGCTGAAAGTCTGCAGTTAAATAACATCTTGTTAATTTCATTTCATATCCATTGTGGAGGTGTATAGAGACAAAAATATTAGAATTGTGTCGATGTCCCAATATTTATGGACCTGACTGAGAGGGTTCCTGAAGGACCACATCATCCAGGACCTCCATGCAGGAACACAGACCCAGACAGCGTGAGGTAGAACCAAAATTAAACAGAGAAAGTAGATCCACAACCTGTTACCACGTTGATCACATGACCTGCAGATCTGTTTTTATAATGCTTATTAAAACCTTTCTCCGTTTCCTCTCCCAGGCTGAAGAAGACTCCGGTAGACTCACCTACTCCGAGGTTCATTTTACAAACCGGGCCACCGGCTCGCTCAACAGCTCCCTCAGGGGAGACGCTGATCACGTGGTCTACTCTGTTCCTCGGGTTAGAGACGACTCTGATGCTGCCCCCCCTGAAGATGATCCTCCCGTCTACTCTACTGTTCATTAGCTCCAACTCTGCCGCAGCCGTCCACACCCAGAACTACAACCAGAACTAGAAATATGTATTTTTAAATCGTTCTAACTCCACCACAAGTGTAACACCAGCAAGAGTAGTGAATGTTATCGTTGGGTAGGGCTGCTCCATTAGGGAATAATCCTAATCAAGTTTATTTTAGTCAATATGGAAATCAGGATTATTTAACAGGATTACTTTTGGAAAGAAGTTGTTTATTATTGGAGTTAAAATTCAAGTGAAAACACCTTCAACTTTCCATTAAAATAAATAATATAAAATATATATTTAAATGTTTTCAAGAAAGAACACAGGACAAAATAAGAGTTTTCTCACAAGCGTAATGTGCAGAATGATTGTTTTTCTTGATGTAGATTGTTGTGATCATTAGATATAGACTGGATTAATAACCCAGCTCTGTGTTTGAGATCACTGTCACTGACAGCCAATCAGAATCAATCTGCATCTCCTGGATGTCTTAGTGCCGTCGGCCCCACGTTATCTTTCATTCATCTGATCTTATTCATAAGAAGATGAAGAATAAGAAACAGTTGAAATGTATTCGCTGCTGAGCGTCTCTAAGACCTTCGTATTCCTGAGTCACGATTCAGACATGACTTAAATATTGGTTTAAAACACTAGATTTATGAATGGGTCTTTAAAATCAGAAGACTCTCCTAACAGAGTTTGTTGGATTCTCCAAACTTGAATGTGTGAACCCAAAGCCTTTTTCTTTATCTGCACCACGTAAAAAAGAAATGTGTCATAAATCTGTGTGTTGTAGACCCCTGACACAGCAGATCCTCCATCAGGGTGGACCCTCACATCGTTATCGTTATGGTTACGGTAGTCTTCCTCCACAGCGCTGCGGAGGAAGGTCTGGCTAGTCCTCACAGCATTCCTTGATGCAGAAAAACGTGCTCTGGTTTATTGGCATCTCTCTAAACCAATCAGAATCATCGTGGGCGGGGCTAAGCTCCAGACGGAGCCACGGTGCCTCTGCTAAATAGTCTCAGGAAGGAACTGGTTCTGGTGGAACATGTGGACCTTCAGAAGTGGTTTTAGTCGTGGAACAGAAAAAGTCTAGTCTGTTAGACAGACAGACAGACAGATAGCTGTTAGACAGACAGACAGACAGACAGATAGTCTAGCTAGCTGTTAGACAAACAGACAGACAGACAGATAGTCTAGCTAGCTGTTAGACACACAGACTGACAGTCTAGCTAGCTGTTAGACACACAGACAGACAGACAGACAGACAGACAGACAGACAGATAGTCTAGCTAGCTGTCTGGATTTACCCAGCAGAGATCTGAGGAGCAGTAACCATAGTCCTCACAAATCCACCGGAGGTCAGAACCCCGACACAGAGACAGAGGAAGGGGAGGGACATCTGGTGGACGGAGCGATCCTGGACGGTGTCCATGGTGGATCTAGACTAAGGTTACTGTTCTAGTTGTAGTTGTTGGTGTGGACGGCCGTGCCAGTCGGCAGCAGAGAGCCGGTTTGAATAAAGTAAAGTTTAAATAATCTGAAAGATCTTCACCCAAACATCTGTCAGAGAGACTTTTACCTTCTGTCCTTCATAATGATCTATCTAACTTTATTATTAAAGGGTCTTTAACTTAAGTTATTTAGGTTAAGATGTATAATTATGTGTAAATTTTCATTACTCTAAGTTATTTTAGTTAAAGGTATAATCAGGTAAATCTGGGGTCAATGTTGAATATGAGATAAATATGAAAAATTATTTCCTGTGATGTGGTTTTATTTTGGTCTTTTTGAAAGTTACATATAGGGGTGGTGATGGAGCAGTGGATGTGACCCATACCTTTGGTGTGGGAGATCTGGGTTCAATTCCCACTGTGATACATCAACCAATGTGTCCCTGAGCAAGGCACTTAACCCCTAGTTGCTCCAGAGGTGTGTGACCTCTGATATATAGAGCATTTGTAAGTCACTTTGGATAAAAGGGTCAGCTAAATGACATGTAATGTAATATCATGTTGTTATGTAGATATATTCTTTATCTATGTTATTGTAATCTTTTATCAATCTCTGGCACAATATTTCAGTTCAGTTTTATATGGTGACATCACATCTATTTTAATAAAGAGAAGTGAGAAACCTTTCGACAAACAGGAAGTTGTTTGTGTTCATGATTGAAGCCACTTTCCTCCGTTGGTTAACAGAGGAAGTCCTCCGAGTGTTTTAATGTTTAAATGTGGACAGAGAGAGGGAGGAAACACCCCTCACTGCTGGGAAATACTTTACAACATATTAACGAGGTGAATGAAGCCACAGCTCAACTCTTCTTTAAATCTCTTCATCTTAACCCCCACCAACACATCCACCACGTTGACCTTTAAACACACTGTCCTAAATGATATGAAGACAGACAGAGACAGAGACACAGAAATGTGTTGTTTTCCCAAATATCCCAAAGGTAATGTAGCTATAAACAAAACTGTGTTTAAACTATCAGCACACACACATATGTAGTGCAGAGAATAAAACTATTCAATCTCATTGTTAGTATAACTATTAACTGTAATTACATAAAGTATAAATACTGTAAATATGGTAAATACTGTTATTGATATTCTAATTTCCTATTAAATCAACCAGCCATTTAAATTACTGTATTTCACTGAGTGAAGTTGTTGCATGTCAAATATCAACCATTAAAGGTCCAATATGTAATATGGTGGGTTAGTGATGGAGCAGTAGATATGACATGTACCTTTGGTGTGGGAGACCTGGGTTTGATTCCCACTGTGATGCATCAACCAATGTGTCCCTGAGCAAGGCACTCAACCCCTAGTTGTTCCAGAGGTGTGTTACCTCTGACATACAGAGCAATTGTAAGTTGCTTTGGATAAAAGGGTCAGCTAAATGATATGTAAAGTTAATATATTTACTGTAATAAATCCCAAAGGATTTAAGGAAACATGCTAAGTTGAAATACTCTCTTTTCTGACAACAATGCTAATGCCAGTATTTTGAATGTGTACTGCAGTATTTTAATCACTAGCTGTCAGTATTACATATTGCACCTTTAATAATATATAGGTTCCTAAAAAGGTTTTAAAATGAACTGCAGAGAGACAAAAGAAAACTCCTATTTAACATACTGTAACTTACTCCATTAGAGCTATAATTAAGCTGAGTATATATTATATTAATAGTGTGATGGGTCCTAGGCCTCCAGACCTATTAAGTCCCTCTGGTTGCTGGGATCTGGGGATTGGCTGATGAGGACTGATGATTGACACCTGGTACCCTGTTTACACGTACATAGCTATTTTGAAAAATGGAGACATTTCCTTCGTTTGTGTCCTTCGTTTACACGCACACGGAGAATTCTCCTCTGAAAACGAGTCTTTTAAAACCTCCGGCCAGAGTGGAGACAAACGGAGGTTTAGGCAGCCGAGAGAGAGGAAGAGGAAGTGATTGGTTGCTGTTGTTGCTATTTTCTGGATTCTGATTGGCTAACGTGGGCTCGTTACACCGCCACCTACACAGGCTCTTGACGGCACTGACGGCATATATACACGGGGACGTGTAAACAAACACTTTTCTGAAAAGTGACAGCTGTGTACGATGTTATTTTAGAAAACGGAGAGGTTGAAATGTCTGTTTATGAAAATAGCCGCCACGTGGAAACGTAGCATGGATCAACCGATTGTCCACGTGTTCATAAATAGGAGTACCTGGGCAGTCCTCTTCCTCTCCCTCTCTCTCTCTCTCTCTCTCTCTCTCTCTCTCTCCCTCTCTCTCTCTCTCTCTCTCTCTCTCTCTCTCTCTCTCTCTCTCTCTCTCTCTCTCTCTCCTCTCTCTCTCTCTCTCTCTCTCTCTCTCTCTCTCTCTCTCTCTCTCTCTCTCTCTCTCTCTCTCTCTCTCTCTCTCTCTCTCTCTCTCTCTCTCTCTCTCTCTCTCTCTCTCTCTCTCTCTCTCTCTCTCTCTCCCCCTCTCTCCCTCTCTCTCTCCCTCTCTCTTTCTCTCCCTCCCTCTCTCTCTTCAAGGTTGCTTGGTGTGTGTAAATTTTGGGTTGAGTTACTTTTGTGTTCTAACATTGCTCCACCTACACACATCCAGACACTACACACATTACTGACCTTTGTGTATTTAAATACATTAGATGTAATATAGCAAACATGTGTGTTGTCCACATGTTGTCATACCTGTGAGCCAAATTATGACAACAGACATTAATCTGTTAGACTGAGCTCTGATCTCTGCTTTGTCTGCTGATGGTCTCAGACCATATATTTAGACTGTCTGCAGGATCATGTGTGCAGATTTCCCAGCATGCAGAGGGGCATGCTGTTCACAGAGAGGCCTGCAGGTGGAGACATCAACACACTGAAACACACTCAGTGTTTGATGCCTGTTGGTCTAACACATTGACATATATATAATGGACCAGCAGACCCCGTGTCTCTGGTCTGAGACCAGTGGAGGATATCAGAAGTCTCTTTCCCGGTGCTGGCTGAGTGTTACTGAGCAGCCTCCATCCCTCCCCTGATAAACTGAGCTTGAAGGCGTAGATGTGACAACCTGGCAACCTAGAACCCTCAACCTGGCAACCTGGCCGGCTCATCAGATGTCCGTGAGCTCTTTGGGCCCCAGTTGTTTGGGTGTTGACCTTTTATACGGGTTGAGGCATCAGGTGTTCAATTTTAATAATGTGACGATTACAATTGTAGATTTTGAGCAACGTGTCTGAAAGTGTGAAGTCTTCTGGTAGCTGTGAGAGAGAAATCTCAATCATTCCCAATCTCACAGAGACGGAGAGTGTAGGTATATGTAAGGAGATAACATAGACACAGGCTAATTACTGATCACTAACATGCTAGTTAACATTAGTAATTACTGATCACTAACATGCTAGTTAACATTAGTAATTACTGATCACTAACATGCTAGTTAACATTAGTAATTACTGATCACTAACATGCTAGTTAACATTAGTAATTACTGATCACTAACATGCTAGTTAACATTAGTAATTACTGATCACTAACATGCTAGTTAACATTAGTAATTACTAGATCACTAACATGCTAGTTAACATTAGTAACTACTGATCACTAACATGCTAGTTAACATTAGTAATTACTGATCACTAACATGCTAGTTAACATGCTAGTTAACATTAGTTAACATTACTGATCACTAACATGCTAGTTAACATTAGTAATTACTGATCACTAACATAGTTAACTAGTTAACATTAGTTAAATTAGTATTATTGATCACTAACATGCTAGTTAACATTAGTAACTATTGATCACTAACATGCTAGTTAACATTAGTAATTAGTTAACATTAGTAATTACTGATCACTAACATGCTAGTTAACATTAGTAAATTACATTGATCACTAACATGCTAGTTAACATTAGTAATTAAACCTAAACAGATAATGGAAGTCCAAACTGCCTGTGAGCTTCTCCTGTACTATACGGTAATTCCTCTACTGTGTGACAGTAAGTCTCGTGGTTATGACCCAATCGTTAGCCTATTGTTATAAAAGCGTCTGCTACGGAGCCATAACGTGAGCTACGAGGTAATGGAGCCTTTTATACATTGTCGTGTTTCTTTAGAAATAAACAACGAACAAATCGAGTCTTTAAACATTTCAGATGTAAAGTTAATCTCTGTCAAGTGGACGTAAAAAAAATGGTGGTCAGTGTAATGCTAACAAGAGGTGATCGCTTTGTAGCAACAAAATGGCGCCATCGGAGGTTCGAGTCCTGAAGCGAAGCTGACCTCCCCCTTGCCTAAACCCAACAGGAAGTCCGCCATTTTGAATTGAAAGTTTGAAAATTTGAGCCATTTTGGCCATTTGGACGCATACAGCGCAGTTGCTTTTCACCAACTGCAAGAGCCAGGCGGACGCAGGCGGACCCAGTGCATGCTGGGAAACGCCGGCCTCTCAGCTATTCGAACAGCTGATTGGTTCAGAATCGACTCAACATGATGACGTTTTATATAAACTTTTTTATTGATTTTTAATCGGAGGGATGTTAACTGCTATTTGTCTGATTTAAAGGCTTATTCTGTACAGAACACATGTAGTGAGGCCGATATTTACGTTTAGAAGTCAGAGAGACTAAATCTGTTCAGATTACAGATCATCTACAGTCTGTTGGTAATTAAAATCAGCAACAGATCTCATGTAGAGCCTTCTGACAGCTACTCTGTCATAATACAATCAACTGGAGACTGTGTAGGAGCTGATATATGGGTCTGATAACATTTTATTAAATCAGAATCGGAATCAGCCAGAGAATGTCTAATAAGGGAGAACTTCCACTCGGGAAAATTCGGGTTGGTACAATGGGGCTAATAGGGAGTGAGATAGGGAGTGAACAGGCTCTCCATAGACAGGCTCTGAATCAGCTGGAAACTGTCCGACCTGAGAGCGGACTTTTGTCACCGCCCCCCCGCTGCTGCCGCCTGCTCTCGTCTACTTTACAGGCGAGGAGCAGCTCATCTCCAACGAGCCTATTATCTTCAGGTGTGTACACACACACACACACACACACACACACACACACACACACACACACACACACACACACACACACACACACACACACACACACACACACACACACACACACACACACACACACACACACACACACACACACACACACACACACACACACACACACACACACACACACACACACACACACACACACACACACACACACACACACACACACACACACACACACACACACACACACACACACACACACACACACACACACACACACACACACACACACACAGACACACCCCCAAGGGTTCAGCCATAAAGACCAGTGTATCTTCTAAAGATAATAATCTGCTGATTAAATTAGAGACTAAAACATTGAACAAAGTCAATAAAAAGTAAAGTCTCCTCCAGAGTTCCCAGAACATTTACAGACCATATGAACTCAAATGCTAAATGTTGTATATTTTATTAAAGGTTTGGCAGCAGGATGTTTGACACGTCTAAAACTGGACTTGATGTGTGAAAGCTTGATGAACTGAACTAGAAATCAAACAGAATCAATAAAGTTTTACAACAGTTGAAGAGAAGAGACAGACAGACATCAGTTATAAGCAGCGCTGCTAACGCGTTGAGCTGCGGTTATAACTCATCTTTCTATGAAAATATATCTACACATTTATACAATCATTTCATATACAAGTCCAACTTAAAGAGGAACTCTGATTCCTTCATCTTGGACTCTCTGTCTCCATGTTTGTGTGTCTGACAACATTATGGGATGGATCCCTACAGAGATAGAGTTTTTAGTTAAACAGTAAGATCATTTTAGTTTAACATGAAACAGCCCCGAAATCACCATCACCAAACTACACCAGACTCCATGTAAATAATCAGGACTTTTTTTTAGAGCCAGCATATCTCCACCAGACTCCATGTAAATAATCAGGACTTTTAGCGTGTATAGAGCCAGCATATCTCCACCAGACTCCATGTAAATAATCAGGACTTTTAGCGTGTATAGAGCCAGCATATCTCCACCAGACTCCATGTAAATAATCAGGACTTTTCCACCAGACTCCGTAAATAATATAGAGCCAGCATATCTCCACCAGACTCCATGTAAATAATCCGGACTTTTATCATCGTAAAAAACACACTTCATTCAAAGTGGACAGAAACTAAATAAAACTACCAAAAGCCGTCTTGGTTCATCTTTCCACTGTTCCAACAATCACCACTCTGGTTTGGTTGAAATAAATCCTTAATTCACCTATTTACATGTGGAGATATGCTGGCTCTATACACGCTAAAAGTCCTTATTATTTACATGGAGTCTGGTGGAGATATGCTGGCTCTATACACGCTAAAAGTCCTGATTATTTACATGGAGTCTGGTGGAGATATACTGGCTCTATACACGCTAAAAGCCCTGATTATTTACATGGAGTCTGGTGGAGATATGCTGGCTCTATACACGCTAATATTCCTGGCAGATAAGACCCAATCTGGAGGCCAACGTTGGCGTGCCTCCTCGTTTCCAAGTGTCACGGATGCCAGGAGGAGACTCTGCAGAAGATATTCATCTTTAAAGGGGTGATAGGATGCAAAACTGAGTTTACTTTGTCATAGTGGAATAATGACAGTTTGGAGGGTAAATAAGACAGACAGAGTCCCTCTTTTCTCTGAAAATCTCACAGTTTGAAACTCCCGCTGAAAACGGGAAAATCTCAATAAAGCTAAAAGTTCATTAATAGTCAACTCCTCAACTCCTCCTTATTTGGCTCTATCTTCTATCTTTGTAACGCCCCAAAATTTACATAGGCCACTAACTGATCTGGGACCAGTTTGTGTTGTGAATCTAGGTCGAGCAGATCTCAGAAACTGTATACATTGTTTGTCTGCTATTTCATTACTAAATTCACTTTTGAAACTTTTTATGCCAGAAATCAACTATGTAGAGGTTTAAAATGGGCCGCTTTACTAAAATTGATGTCTAATTGCAGATTTTGTCTGTGTGTGTTCGTGTCCGGTGCTGCCTGGGTAGCTGCCTCGCCGCCCGGCCTGCCTTCCTCCACAGACCCCGGCCCGCGGTGAGCTCGATGGAGCTCCGTCACGGCTGGCAGCCCACGGTGCTCCATACCCGAGCATAGTCACTGTTTCTGGGTGACTGGACTACCAAACGCCGGGGCCCTGACAGAGCTCCAGGGCCTGCAGCTCCCCTCTTCCTGCTACTGGCCCGTGTGTGAGAGAGAGAGCCCGGTCAGCGAGCTTGTTACACCAGCAATCTCTCACCACACGTTCCAGTTAATCTAATAATGGATATGTGTGCTGAGTTATTTAAAACCCTTGTCTTGTCCTTCGTGTCACAGGGACTTGTTTAGTTTATTTAACGCGTTCAAGTGCAGGATGAAGGACGAGGCCCCCGCCGGTTCACGTGAAATGTCATCACACAGTACGCGAGGGTCACCGGGACCTGAAGCTCAACACAAGGCCAACACAAAACGCCAAATAAACTGAACGGGTCCCAGTGACCCGAAGGACAACACAAGGGTTAAACAAACGATGGGGGAAATAAACGCCTCTTGTCTGGGAGTCTCATTGATAAGAGCCCGTGAGCTGGATGGAGCTCTATGAATGAGAGCTAGCTAGCCTCCTCCTAACGAGACCTCTCAGGTTCACAAAAATGCATTAAATTGAAATCAGTGTTAGCTTTGTAAGACCTTAGGGTAGCTAAGACATAAATGCCGGGATGAAAGGCAGCCGTGAAACGGTGACTTTCTGCTGGGTATGGAGCCCAGCTCGTCAGACTGTGTGGAGCTCCTGAAATCCGACACGTCTTAACAAATTTGCAATTAGTCATACATTTTCGTAAAACGGGCCATATTTGAGCTTTATATAGTTTATTTTCGCAAAAAAAAAAAGTCTCAGAAGTGAATTTGGGAACAAAATAGCAGACAATGTATAACATTACAGTGTCTGAAATATGAGACCTGCTGTCTCGTCTCCAATGTATGTGTATGTGCTTCGCTCAACCAATCAGCGCAAAGCTCATCTAAATATTCATGAGCATACCATATTTGGAAGAAAAGCTCTTGTTCCAAATAGATTCATTCCACAGGGATGCATAAGGGCCCATAAAATAGCACCTGGGCCATTTTCAGCCCAACCAATGTTACATACCCCATTAGGAGATTAAGGAACAGTGTGAAATACCCTATAGAATCATTCTATCACCCCTTTAACATGATAAATACCCTATAGAATCATTCTATCACCCCTTTAACATGATAAATACCCTATAGAATCATTCTATCACCCCTTTAACATGATAAATACCCTATAGAATCATTCTATCACCCCTTTAACATGATAAATACCCTATAGAATAACCCCTTTCATGATTCTAGAATCATTCACCCCTTTAACATGATAAATACCCTATAGAATCATTCTATCACCCTTTAAACCAAAACGGAGCAAAATACCAAGAGGAAACTGAGTTTAATGAAGAAGAGAATAAGAGAAGAAGAGAAGCATAGCTTGTTATCTGTGGTGTTGTGGTTGTTGACTGAGCCTGTTCTGTTACTACATTAAATTAACATCAGTCGTGTGGAATTCCTAAAAGAACTAGACTCTATAATGGAGAAGGAATTTAGTGATTAGAAATGTAACATTTAAGTGTTTTTCAGTCACAATGATGTTGTTTTTAAGATCTGGTTTTCTACCAATCCCTAAGGAGTAAATCTCCTCAGCATCAGAGAGCCAATCAGCACGCAGCATGCTTCTACCGAGCTCTAATGCTGTCTGTGATTGGCTGTCTAACATCGTAGAGACACGCAGGAGAAACTCTCCGTCACACAGAGACAGACTCACGTAGTCGGAGCGGAAACAGAAAGACTACGATCTGAGCTGTAATGTGTCATGTTCTCATTTCTTGTTGTTTTAATGAACTGGAATCCAAACAGTTTAGGAACCGGTACCAGAGTCCCGGTGTTGGTATCCAGCCCTGCTGTAGGTCTAAATCAATAATCAATAATCACTCATCACAGCTCGCCGGTTGGGAAATGTTCTGGTACCTTCATGATGTTTAACAAAATAAAATGTGTTCAGACACTTCTTCTAGAAATGGATCAACCTCGCTTTGTCCACCGGAGGAGCTGCTGTTCTGTCCCGCAGCAGCAGACTGTCTCTCAGAGACTCAGAGACAAGACTCACTCAGAGACAAGACTCACTCAGAGACAAGACTCTCTCAGAGACAAGACTCACTCAGAGACAAGACTCACTCAGAGACAAGACTCAGAGACAAGACTCACTCAGAGACAAGACTCACTCAGAGACAAGACTCTCTCAGAGACAAGACTCAGAGACAAGACTCACTAAGAGACAAGACTCTCTCAGAGACAAGACTCACTCAGAGACAAGACTCACTCAGAGACAAGACTCTCTCAGAGACAAGACTCACTCAGAGACAAGACTCACTAAGAGACAAGACTCTCTCAGAGACTCACAAGACAAGACTCACTCAGAGACAAGACTCACTCAGAGACAAGACTCTCTCAGAGACTCACTCAGAGACAAGACTCACTCAGAGACAAGACTCACTCAGAGACAAGACTCACTCAGAGACTCACTAAGAGACAAGACTCACTCAGAGACAAGACTCACTGAGAGACTCACTCAGAGACAAGACTCTCTCAGAGACTCAAGACTCACTCAGAGACAAGACTCACTGAGAGACTCACTCAGAGACAAGACTCTCTCAGAGAGACAAGACTCACTGAGAGACTCACTCAGAGACTCACTGAGAGACTCACTCAGAGACAAGACAAGACTCACTCAGAGACTCACTCAGAGACAAGACTCTCTCAGAGACTCACTCAGAGACTCGCTCTCCATGAGTCTCTCTCTATGAGTTTCTCTCTGCCCCGCCTGTGTCTCTGTGTGTCTGTCTGTGTGTCTGTCTGTCTGCCTGTCTGCCTGTCTGCCTGTCTGTGTGTCCGGTTGTCAGAGACAGCAGGGTCAAAGGTCAGGGCTCAGAGTTCGGGGGTGACAGGTGTCAGCGCCACACCGACAGGTGTCTCCACGGTGCACAGGTCCTGCAGCAGCCGCCTGATTCGCTGTTTGAGCTGCGGGAGGCGGGACAAAGGGTCCGGAGGTTCCAGCTCTCCTGAGTGGTCCAACCAGGACTCCAACACTGCAGAGAGAGAGATAATATTAATATTAATGATATATAATGTTGAGTGTGTATGATCAGCCATGTTTCCTCTAATGATGAAGGCTGTTACCATCGAGCTCTCTCTCGATCAGGTCCATCCTGGAGCTGATCTGGTGGTGGACTGACTCCACGTGATCCAGCAGGTTCAGCCGGCACTCGGCCTCGGAGGCCCACGAGGCTCCACCGGCTGCTGCTGGGTGTGTGTGTGTCTGAGGTGTGTCTGAGTGTGTGTCTGAGGGTGTGGTGTGTCTGAGGGGTGTGTGTGTCTGAGTGTGTGTCTGGTGTGTCTGAGGTGTGTCTGAGTGTGTGTCTGAGTGTGTGTCTGAGGGTGTGCACAGCTGTCTGTGTGTGTGTCTGTGTGTGTGCAGTGTGTGTCTGTGTTTGTATCTCCCGTGGCCTCAGCTGGTTTGGTGTCGACATCTTCAGGCTTTATTTCCTACAGAAACAGAATCACAACTGCTGCTTCATCACATCACACAACAATTATCACCAACAAATAAACTCAGCAAACTTGGGGCTACAACCCACGATTATCTTTCTTCACTGTGGATCATTTTCTGGATGAATGGATTAGTTGTTTGCTGCCTGGATTAACTACCAGACCTGGATGTAACTACCAGACTGGCTGGATGTAACTACCAGACCGGCTGGATGTAACTACCAGACCGACTGGATGTAACTACCAGACTGACTGGATGTAACTACCAGACTGACTGGATGTAACTACCAGACTGGCTGGATGTAACTACCAGACCGGCTGGATGTAACTACCAGACCGACTGGATGTAACTACCAGACCGGCTGGATGTAACTACCAGACTGGCTGGATGTAACTACCAGACCGACTGGATGTAACTACCAGACTGACTGGATGTAACTACCAGACTGGCTGGATGTAACTACCAGACCGACTGGATGTAACTACCAGACTGACTGGATGTAACTACCAGACTGGCTGGATGTAACTACCAGACTGGCTGGATGTAACTACCAGACTGACTGTGGATGTAACTACCAGACTGGCTGGATGTAACTACCAGACTGACTGGATGTAACTACCAGACCGACTGGATGACCGGCTGGATGTAACTACCAGACTGACTGGATGTAACTACCAGACCGACTGGATGTAACTACCAGACCGGCTGGATGTAACTACCAGACTGACTGGATGTAACTACCAGACTGAACTACCAGACTGACTGGAAACTAAGACCGACTGGATGTAACTCTAGCCCTCTGCAACAAGTAAACAAGCCTGTTTTAGTCACTGTTTTTTTACAGAAGTAGATTAGTCTTTTCTGATCGACTATTAAGCACAAGAGGCATCACTAAGTGTGAGACTGTTTATTCTTTGGTTGGGGGAGGGATCCTAAAGACAAAATTTATATTATATATTATATATTATATATTTATATTATATATATATATATATATATATATATATAAAATATTCTTTGGTTAGGGGAGGAGGGATCCTAAAGACAAATGTTTATATTATATATTATATTATATATATATATATATATATATATATATATATATATATATATATATATATATATATATAAAATAGGGGAGGAGGGTTAGGGGAAAGAGAAATGTTTATATTATATATTATATATATATATATATATATATATATATATATATATATATATATATATATATATATATATATATATATATATATATATAAAATATTCTTTGTTAGGGGAGGAGGGATCCTATAGAGAAATGTTTTGGTGTTCTTTACTGCTCTAAGTGAAATGTATGGAGTTAAGCCATACTTTAGTTACTTTGTTTTGTAAAGACCAAGCGGTGTGCATCTCTATTATCTGATCAGTCAGCGGGACTCTCAGCCTCCATCTGAGCTCAGCTCTAGGAAACAACAGCTCACAATCTCCTTCTGCATAAAACCAGACCGCAATATCTATTTCAGCTGGTTTTATTGTCTTTTTATAAATGTTTATAACAGGTTTTAAGTGCTCTCTGTCAGGTTTTATGTAAAGCATTTACCTTGAATTAAATCATCTGGAACAAACTCCCAGAAAACTGCAGCTTCGCCCGAAACTATCGCTGCTTTTAAATCATCGCTGAAGACTTTCTGATGCTGCCTTTAAATAACTGTTCATTTCTTACACTGAACATCCTGTATTATTCCACGTTTCTAACTGCTCTTTAAAGGTCCAATATGTAATACCGACAGCTAGTGTTTAAAAAAGTTACTGCAGTACAAATTCAAAATACTGGAGAGTCGTCTCCCCCGCCCCCTCCTCCCCAGACTAGAAGTTCCCGGGGGTTGCCAGGCTGAGACCACAGCATCCAACAATGTAGCTAGTCTCACATAGCCAGTCTCCACATAGCCAGACATGCTAGTCTCACATAGCCAGACATTACTCCACAGCACAGCGGAGTAGCTAACGGTAGATGCTAGTCTCACATAGCCAGACATTACTCCACAGCACAGCGGAGTAGCTAACGGTAGATGCTAGTCTCACATAGCCAGACATTACTCCACAGCACAGCGGAGTAGCTAACGGTAGATGCTAGTCTCACATAGCCAGACATTACTCCACAGCACAGCGGAGTAGCTAACGGTAGATGCTAGTCTCACATAGCCAGACATTACTCCACAGCACAGCGGAGTAGCTAACGGTAGATGCTAGTCTCACATAGCCAGACGTTACTCCACAGCACAGCGGAGTAGCTAACAGTAGATGCTAGTCTCACATAGCCAGACGTTACTCCACAGCACAGCGGAGTAGCTAACAGTAGATGCTAGTCTCACATAGCCAGACGTTACTCCACAGCACAGCGGAGTAGCTAACGGTAGATGCTAGTCTCACATAGCCAGACATTACTCCACAGCACAGCGGAGTAGCTAACGTTAGATGCTAGTCTCACATAGCCAGACATTACTCCACAGCACAGCGGAGTAGCTAACAGTAGATGCTAGTCTCACATAGCCAGACATTACTCCACAGCACAGCGGAGTAGCTAACGGTAGATGCTAGTCTCACATAGCCAGACATTACTCCACAGCACAGCGGAGTAGCTAACAGTAGATGCTAGTCTCACATAGCCAGACATTACTCCACAGCACAGCGGAGTAGCTAACGGTAGATGCTAGTCTCACATAGCCAGACATTACTCTGTAACCAACTGGCTTAGAATTACAGTATGAACCTCTAAAAACACTCCTCTCCTGAACGATGAACGCTGAAGGAATCCTAACAAACAGGAGATGCTTGAGACTACAACTCCCATGATCCCACGCTGCGTTACCACCCTCCCCACCTGCTTTTCTGTGAGTGAGAGTTAAAAGAAGCCGTCAGCGAGTGTTAATAACAGGACTCTCTTTGTTACCTTCCCCTCGGAGTTTTCCCATGATGCACCAGGCTTCTGGTAGCAGTGCTCACTGCTGACGTAGCAGACGGGCGTCTCGGCTCTCGGGCTGGACGCCGGCCTCGGCCCGTCCTCCTGTCGCCATGGCAACCTCCACAGCTGCAGGTCAGGGTGGGACGGAGCGCTGTGAGCAAAGGCCGGAGGTTTGGTTTCTAACACTTCATTTACTGCATTCTGGGGACTGTCTCTGCATCAGTTTATGGAGCAAATGTCAGTCAGACAGACAGGCAGACAGACAGGCAGACATGATGTGAGAGGGACAGACAGACAGACAGACATAATGTGAGACAGACAGGCAGACAGACATGATGTGAGAGAGACAGACAGATAGCATGTGAGACAGATAGGCAGACAGACATACAGCATGTGAGACAGACAGGCAGACAGACAGTATGTGAGAGGGACAGACAGACAGACTGACAGTATGTGAGACAGACAGACAGACAGCATGTGAGACAGACAGCATGTGAGACAGACAGGCAGACAGACAGTATGTGAGACAGACAGTATGTGAGAGGGACAAACAGACAGACTGACAGTATGTGAGACAGACAGACAGACAGCATGTGAGACAGACAGGCAGACAGACAGTATGTGAGACAGACAGACAGACAGTATGTGAGACAGACAGGCAGACAGACAGTATGTGAGACAGACAGGCAGAGAGACAGTATGTGAGAGGGACAGGCAGACAGACAGTATGTGAGACAGACAGGCAGAGAGACAGTATGTGAGAGGGACAGGCAGACAGACAGGCAGACAGACAGTATGTGAGACAGACAGGCAGACAGACAGTATGTGAGAGGGACAGGCAGACAGACAGTATGTGAGACAGACAGGCAGACAGACAGTATGTGAGAGGGACAGGCAGACAGACAGTATGTGAGACAGACAGGCAGACAGACAGTATGTGAGAGGGACAGGCAGACAGACAGTATGTGAGACAGACAGTATGTGAGAGGGACAGACAGGCAGTATGTGAGACAGACAGGCAGACAGACAGTATGTGAGACAGACAGTATGTGAGACAGACAGTATGTGAGACAGACAGCATGTGAGACAGACAGCATGTGAGACAGACAGTATGTGAGAGGGACAGATAGACCGTATGTGAGACAGACAGACAGACAGTATGTGAGACAGACAGCATGTGAGACAGACAGTATGTGAGACAGACAGACAGTATGTGAGACAGACAGCATGTGAGACAGACAGTATGTGAGACAGACAGTATGTGAGACAGACAGACAGTATGTGAGACAGACAGCATGTGAGACAGACAGTATGTGAGACAGACAGTATGTGAGACAGACAGACAGTATGTGAGACAGACAGTATGTGAGAGGGACAGACAGACAGTATGTGAGACAGGCAGTATGTGAGACAGACAGTATGTGAGAGGGACAGACAGACAGTATGTGAGACAGACAGTATGTGAGAGGGACAGACAGACAGTATGTGAGACAGACAGTATGTGAGAGGGACAGACAGACAGTATGTGAGACAGACAGTATGTGAGAGGGACAGACAGACAGTATGTGAGACAGGCAGTATGTGAGAGGGACAGACAGACAGTATGTGAGACAGACAGTATGTGAGACAGACAGCATGTGAGACAGACAGACAGACAGGCAGTATGTGAGACAGACAGTATGTGAGACAGACGGTATGTGAGACAGACAGACAGACAGGCAGTATGTGAGACAGGCAGTATGTGAGACAGACAGTATGTGAGACAGACAGGCAGTATGTGAGACAGACAGTATGTGAGACAGGCAGTATGTGAGACAGACAGCATGTGAGACAGACAGACAGACAGGCAGTATGTGAGACAGACAGTATGTGAGACAGACAGTATGTGAGACAGACAGCATGTGAGACAGACAGACAGACAGGCAGTATGTGAGACAGACAGTATGTGAGACAGGCGGTATGTGAGACAGACAGACAGACAGGCAGTATGTGAGACAGGCAGTATGTGAGACAGACAGTATGTGAGACAGACAGGCAGTATGTGAGACAGACAGTATGTGAGACAGGCAGTATGTGAGACAGACAGCATGTGAGACAGACAGACAGACAGGCAGTATGTGAGACAGACAGTATGTGAGACAGACAGTATGTGAGACAGGCAGTATGTGAGACAGACAGACAGTATGTGAGACAGGCAGTATGTGAGAGGACCCACTGCAGCAGGCTGAGGTGGAGCTGCATGCTGCGGAGCACCTGTCCCAGGAGGTGAGAGTGAGCCAGCAGGCTGCTGGTGTGAGAGATCTTGGAGGCGTTGATCTCAGAGTAGTTCTCCTTCACACACGATAGGCCGAACATGTGACCAGATATCAGCCAATCAGGTTCTGACAGGAACCGCTGAGCCCGCCTCCAGCCTGCACACACACACACACACACACACACACACACACACACACACACACACACACACACACACACAGACACACACACAGACACACACACACACACACACACACACACACACACACACACACACACACACACACACACACAGACACACACACACACACACACACACACACACACACACACACACACACAGACACACGCATTTTGTTGTATGTTTGTTGTATTTTAGCAGAATACTGAAAGTTCCCATTTTAATATATACATGTAATACCATATAGTGATATGGAGTCATATCGAGCTCTAGGAGAGTTGTGTGAGGAACGATGATGAAGCTCTTACCTGCAGAGTGTCTGCAGTAGTAGCAGGTGTAGTTGTGTGGGACGTTGTCTTCATATAAACCCATACAGGTGCCGTGCTGCCAGCAGAGACACGACTCACACTGCAGACACACACACACACACACACACACACACACACACACACACACACACACACACAGACACACACAGACACACACAGACACGAGGAAAGATTTCAGCAAACCAGAACTGAGTTCAAAGTGTGTTTGAAGTTTGTTTAAGACAGAAACATGTAAAAAGCTGCAGTTAGTTTTCTATCTGCTCCTGTATAAGTGTGTGTCTGTGTGTGTGTGTCTGTGTGTGTGTGTGTGTGTGTGTGATTGTGTGTGTGAGAGTGACTGTGTGTGTGTGTGTGTGTGTGTGTCTGTGTGTGTGTGAGTGACTGTGTGTGTGTGTGTGTGTGTGTGTGTGTGTGATTGTGTGTGTGAGAGTGACTGTGTGTGTGTGTGTGTGTGTGTGTGAGTGTGTATGTCTCTGTGTGTGAGAGTGACTGTGTGTGCGTGCGTGTGTGTGTGTATACCTGGTATGTGTGTGCGTGTCTGTGTGTGTGTGTATACCTGGTGTGTGTGTGTGTGTGTGTGTGTGTGTGTGTGTGTGTGTGTGTGACTGTGTGTGTCTGTGTGTGTGTGTGTGTGTGTGTGTGTGTGTGTGTGTGAGTGACTGTGTGTGTGTGTGTGTGTGTGTGTGTGTGTGTGTGTGTGTGTGTGTGTGTGAGTGACTGTGTGTGTGTCTGTGATTGTGTGTGTGTGTGTGTGTGTGAGTGACTGTGTGTGTGTGTGTGTGTGTGTGTGTGTGTGTCTCTGTGTGTGTGAGTGACTGTGTGTGTGTGTGTGTGTGTGTGTGTACCTGGTATGTGTGTGTGTGTGTGTGTGTGTGTGTGTATACCTGGTGTGTGTGTGTGTGTGTGTGTGTGTGTGTGTATACCTGGTGTGTGTGT
>NC_041337.1:39172654-39182654 GCF_004354835.1 Perca flavescens | reverse complement strand
CGGAGACCTCCACTAGACGGAGACCTCCACTAGACCGAGACCTCCACTAGACCGAGACCTCCACTAGACAGAGACCTCCACTAGACCGAGACCTCCACTAGACAGAGACCTCCACTAGACCGAGACCTCCACTAGACAGAGACCTCCACTAGACAGAGACCTCCACTAGACAGAGACCTCCACTAGACCGAGACCTCCACTAGACAGAGACCTCCACTAGACCGAGACCTCCACTAGACTAAGACCACGCACTAGACCAAGACCACGCACTAGACCAAGACCAAGCACTAGACCAAGACCAAGCACTAGACCAAGACCTCCACTAGACCAAGACCACACACTAGACCAAGACCTCCACTAGACCAAGACCACCACTAGACCAAGACCTCCAATAGACCATGACCTCCACTAGACCATGACCTCCACTAGACCATGACCTCCACTAGACCAAGAACACGCACTAGACCAAGACCAAGCACTAGACCAAGACCAAGCACTAGACCAAGAACTCCACTAGACCATGACCTCCACTAGACCAAGACCAAGCACTAGACCAAGACCAAGCACTAGACCAAAACCTCTACTAGACCAAGACCTCCACTAGACCAAGACCAAGCACTAGACCAAGACCTCCACTAGACCATGACCTCCACTAGACCAAGACCTCCACTAGACCAAGACCTCCACTAGACCATGACCTCCACTAGACCAAGACCTCCACTAGACCAAGACCAAGCACTAGACCAAAACCTCTACTAGATCAAGATCTCCACTAGACCAAGACCAAGCACTAGACCAAGACCTCCACTAGACCATGACCTCCACTAGACCAAGACCTCCACTAGACCGAGACCTCCACTAGACCGAGACCTCCACTAGACCGAGACCTCCACTAGACCGAGACCTCCACTAAACCAAGACCTCCACTAAACCATGACCTCTACTAGACCAAAACCTCTACTAGACCAAAACCTCCACTAGACCAAGACCTCTACTAGACAAAGACCTCTACTAGACCAAAACCTCCACTAGACCAAAACCTCCACTAGACCAAAACCTCCACTAGACCAAGACCTCCAATAGACCAAGACCTCCAATAGACCAAGACCTCTACTAGACCATGACCTCCACTAGACCAAAACCTCCACTAGACCAAAACCTCCACTAGACCAAAACCTCCAATTAGACCAAGACCTCCAATTAGACCAAGACCTCCACTAGACCAAGACCTCCACTAGACCAAGACCTCCACTAGACCATGACCTCCACTAGACCATGACCTCCACTAGACCAAGACCACCACTAGACCAAGACCTCCCACTAGACTAGACCAAGACCAAGACCTCCACTAGACCACTAGACCAAGACCAAGCACTAGACCAAGACCTCCACTAGACCATGACCTCCACTAGACCATGACCTCCACTAGACCAAGACCTCCACTAGACCAAGACCAAGCACTAGACCAAGACCAAGCACTAGACCAGACCAAGACCAGACCTCCACTAGACCATGACCTCCACTAGACCAAGACCAAGCACTAGACCAAGACCTCCACTAGACCAAAACCTCTACTAGACCAAGACCTCCACTAGACCAAGACCTCCACTAGACCATGACCTCCACTAGACCAAGACCTCCACTCCACTAGACCAAGACCAAGACCTCCACTAGACCATGACCTCCACTAGACCATGACCTCCACTAGACCAAGACCAAGACCTCCACTAGACCAAGACCTCCACTAGACCAAGACCTCCACTAGACCAAGACCTCCACTAGACCAAGACCTCCACTAGACCAAGACCTCCACTAGACCAAGACCTCCACTAGACCAAGACCCTCAACTAGACCAAACCTCCACTAGACCAAGACCTCCACTAGACCAAGACCTCCACTAGACCAAGACCTCCACTAGACCAAGACCTCCACTAGACCAAGACCACGCACTAGACCAAGACCTCCACTAGACCAAGACCTCCACTAGACCAAGTCCTCCACTAGACCAAGACCTCCACTAGACCATGACCTCCACTAGACTAAAACCACGCACTAGACCAAGACCTCCACTAGACCAGGACCTCCACTAGACCATGACCTCCACTAGACCATAGACCTCCACTAGACCAAGACCTCCACTAGACCAAGACCAAGACCAAGACCACGCACTAGACCAAGACCTCCACTAGACCAAGACCTCCACTAGACCAAGACCTCCACTAGACCAAGACCTCCACTAGACCAAGACCTCCACTAGACCAAGACCTAGACCAAGACCTCCACTAGACCAAGACCTCCAAGACCAAGACCTCCACTAGACCAAGACCTCCACTAGACCAAGACCTCCACTAGACCAAGACCAAGCACTAGACCAAGACCAAGCACTAGACCAAGACCAAGACCACCAAGACCTCCACTAGACCAAGACCTCCACTAGACCAAGACTCCACTAGACCAAGACCAAGACCTCCACTAGACCAAGACCTCCACTAGACCAAGACCTCCACTAGACCAAGACCTCCACTAGACCAAGACCTCCACTAGACCAAGACCTCCCACTAGACCAAGACCTCCACTAGACCAAGACCTCCACTAGACCAAGACCTCCACTAGACCAAGACCTCCACTAGACCAAGACCTCCACTAGACCAAGACCTCCACTAGACCAAGACCTCCACTAGACCAAGACCTCCCACTAGACCAAGACCTAGACCAAGACCCACTAGACCAAGACCTCCACTAGACCAAGACCTCCACTAGACCAAGACCAAGACCATGACCTCCACTAGACCAAGACCTCCACTAGACCAAGACCTCCACTAGACCAAGACCTCCACTAGACCAAGACCTCCACTAGACCAAGACCTCCACTAGACCAAGACCTCCACTAGACCAAGACCACTAGACCACTAGACCAAGACCTCCACTAGACCAAGACCTCCACTAGACCAAGACCTCCACTAGACCAAGACCTCCACTAGACCAAGACCTCCACTAGACCAAGACCTCCACTAGACCAAGACCACCTCCACTAGACCAAGACCCAACTAGACCTCCACTAGACCAAGACCTCCACTAGACCAGACCTCCACTAGACCAAGACCTCCACTAGACCAAGACCTCCACTAGACCAAGACCTCCACTAGACCAAGACCTCCACTAGACCAAGACCTCCACTAGACCAAGACCAAGAGACCACTAGACCTCCACTAGACCTCCACTAGACCAAGACCAAGACCACTAGACCAAGACCAAGACCAAGACCTCCACTAGACCAAGACCTCCACTAGACCAAGACCTCCACTAGACCAAGACCTCCACTAGACCTCCACCACTAGACCAAGACCTCCACTAGACCAAGACCTCCACTAGACCAAGACCAAGACCTCCACTAGACCAAGACCTCCACTAGACCAAGACCTCCACTAGACCAAGACCTCCACTAGACCAAGACCTCCACTAGACCAAGACCTCCACTAGACCAAGACCTCCACTAGACCAAGACCAAGACCACTAGACCAAGACCACTAGACCAAGACCTCCACTAGACCAAGACCTCCACTAGACCAAGACCTCCACTAGACCAAGACCTCCCTCCACTCCACTAGACCAAGACCTCCACTAGACCAAGACCAAGACCTCCACTAGACCAAGACCTCCACTAGACCAAGACCTCCACTAGACCAAGACCTCCACTAGACCAAGACCTCCACTAGACCAAGACCTCCACTAGACCAAGACCTCCACTAGACCAAGACCTCCACTAGACCAAGACCAAGCACTAGACCAAGACCTCCACTAGACCAAGACCAAGCACTAGACCAAGACTAGACCAAGACCCACTAGACCAAGACCCTCCACTAGACCAAGACCTCCACTAGACCAAGACCTCCACTAGACCAAGACCTCCACTAGACCAAGACCTCCACTAGACCAGACCAAGACCTCACTAGACCAAGACCCGACCCCACTAGACCAAGACCTCCACTAGACCAAGACCTCCACTAGACCAAGACCTCCACTAGACCAAGACCTCCACTAGACCAAGACCTCCACTAGACCAAGACCTCCACTAGACCATGACCTCCACTAGACCAAGACCTCCACTAGACCAAGACCTCCACTAGACCAAGACCCACCTAGACCAAGACCTCCACTAGACCAAGACCAAGCACTAGACCAAGACCTCCACTAGACCAAGACCTCCACTAGACCAAGACCTCCACTAGACCAAGACCTCCACTAGACCAAGACCTCCACTAGACCAAGACCTCCCACTAGACCAAGACCTCCACTAGACCAAGACCTCCACTAGACCAAGACCTCCACTAGACCAAGACCAAGCACTAGACCAAGACCTCCACTAGACCAAGACCTCCACTAGACCAAGACCTCCACTAGACCAAGACCTCCACTAGACCAAGACCTCCACTAGACCAAGACCTCCACTAGACCAAGACCTCCACTAGACCAAGACCTCCACTAGACCAAGACCTCCACAGACCAAGACCTCCCAAGACCTCCACTAGACCAAGACCTCCACTAGACCCAAGACCCTCCACTAGACCAAGACCTCCACCTCCACTAGACCAAGACCTCCACTAGACCAAGACCTCCACTAGACCAAGACCTCCACTAGACCAAGACCTCCACCTCTCCAGACCAAGACCTCCACTAGACCAAGACCAAGACCCTCCACTAGACCAAGACCTCCACTAGACCAAGACCTCCACTAGACCAAGACCAAGACCACCTCCACTAGACCAAGACCACCAAGACCTCCACTAGACCAAGACCTCCACTAGACCAAGACCTCCACTAGACCCAGACCTCCACTAGACCAAGACCTCCACCAAGACCTCCACTAGACCAAGACCAAGCACTAGACCAAGACCTCCACTAGACCAAGACCTCCCCACTAGACCAAGACCATCCACTAGACCAAGACCTCCACTAGACCAAGACCTCCACTAGACCAAGACCTCCACTAGACCAAGACCTCCACTAGACCAAGACTTTCCACTTTAGACCAAGACATATCACTAGACCAATCCATCCTCCCCCACTAGACCAAGACCATCCCCACATCCATCTCTATCCCCCAGCCATCATCCACTATCCATCCATCCCCACATCCATCTCTATCCCCACATCCATCTCCACTAGATCCCCACATCCATCTCTATCCCCCATCCAGACCATCTCCACTAGATCCCCAAGAACTCTCCATCTCAAAACCTCTACACATCCATCTCATCCCCATCCATCTCTATCCACTCCATCTCTATCCCCACATCCATCTCCATCTAGACATCCACCTCCATCTCTACCCCCACTTCCATCTCTTTATCCATCTATCCCCACATCCATCTCTATCCCCACATCCATGCTCCATCTCCCCATCCATCTCCATCCCCACATCCATCTCCCCCACATCCATCTCCATCCCCCATCCATCTCTATCATCCCCATCCCCCATCCATCCATCTCTATCCCCACATCCATCTCTATCCCCCCCATCATCCCCCATCCATCTAAATCCCCATCCATCCATCATCCATCTCCATCTCCCCACATCCATCATCCCCCCCAGCCATCTCTATCCCCCATCCATCTCTATCCCCACATCCATCTCTATCCCCCATCCATCTCATCCCCCATCCTCTATCCCCACATCCATCTCTATCTCTATCCCCATCCATCCACCCCCATCACATCCATCATCTATCCCCCATCTCATCCATCTCTATCCCCCATCCATCCATCCATCATCCCCCATCCATCCATCCATCCATCCATCTCTATCCCCATCCATCCATCCCCACATCCATCTCTATCCCCCACATCCATCTCTATCCCCACATCCATCTCTATCCCCACATCCATCTCATCTCATCCCCATCCATCCATCTCCATCCCACATCCATCTCATCCCCACATCCATCTCTATCCCCCATCCATCTCATCCCCACATCCATCTCTATCCCCATCCATCTCATCCATCTCTATCCCCACATCCATCTCTATCCCCACATCCATCTCTATCCCCCATCCATCCATCTCTATCCCCATCCATCCATCCATCCCCCATCCATCCATCTCTATCCCCACATCCATCTCTATCCCCCATCCATCCATCTCCATCATCCATCTCATCATCCATCCCTATCCCCATCCATCTCTATCCCCATCCATCCATCTCTATCCCCACATCCATCTCTATCATCTATCCCCACATCCATCTCTATCCCCCATCCATCTCATCCCCACATCCATCTCTCTATCCCCCATCCCATCATCCATCTCTATCCCCCATCCATCTCATCCCCCATCCATCTCTATCCCCACATCCATCTCTATCCCCACATCCATCTCTATCCCCACAGCCATCTCTATCCCCCATCCATCTCTATCCCCCATCCATCTCTATCCCCACAGCCATCTCTCCCCATCCCCACATCCATCTCTATCCCCACATCCCTCTGCTGCCGCGCTGGCTGCACATCTCTGTTCACAACACTGCTGTCGGAACATTGTGCTTAACGTGAAAAAGCTTAACGTGGTTTAATGTACCTCAACAACGATCAATGATCACCACATTTATCATGGCCATATCTTGGAATGAACACTTAAGCCTGTCAAAATAACTAAACCGAAATCCAATGATTATAAGTTATCTTACATTAACATTTTCTTCTTCATTGGCGCCTATGACGAGGTAAAAGCTTGTAGGGGAATGACCGAAAAAGTTTGAGAACCACTGACGAGTTGTACTCCTGGAGATGGAGCCTGAGAGAAGCCACGGGCAGAGGTGGAGATGATGGAGAGAAGTTTAAATGTTTAGAAGTTTAGATGTTTAGATATTTAAATGTTTAGGTGTTTAAATGTTTAAATGTTTAGAAGTTTAAATGTTTAGATGTTTAAATGTTTAGGTGTTTAGGTGGTGTTTAAAAGGTCCAATATGTAATATTTGTACTGTAATAAATCCAAAAATGACACTAATGCCTCATCAGATATTAAGGAAACATGTTAAACTGAAATACTATCTTTTCTGACAACAATGCTAATGTCATTATTTTTTCTTTTGAAATTTACATTCCGTGACGTGATTTATGTTTATGGTTTGATCTGTGTGTGTGTGTGTGTGTGTGTGTGTGTGTGTGTGTGTGTGTGTGTGTGTGTGTGTGTGTGTGTGTGTGTGTGTTGTTATCAACGGCCCAGTTTGACAGCCAGGCCAGGTTGCCGGATATACCTGTAAAAACGTAAACCCAGCACGCTACAGCTGTAATGTTAGTACAGCCATGAAAGCAGCAAACAAACCAACAGGATCAACGGAGATAGATTCTACAGGACATAAAAAAAAAGAAAACAGCATGTTTCTAACAGTTGCGTGACCAGAGCCGTAACAACCCCTGGTAAATTTTGGAGATGTATTTGAAAGATGGAGACAGCTTAGAGCCCAAAAGGACGCAGAGTTGGCTTATTTCCTCCTGAACAGGTAAGCATTAGCTTCAGGCTAATTTATCACAGCTACTAGGGATGGGCATTTTTTGTCATTTCAACATTTGTGTACTCACATTGAATTATATAGCTAGAGTAACCGAGTTGGTTACTTCATAAAAACAATTGAGACATAGCCAGTAAAGTGATCCCGACTGGTCCTGGCTAACGCCGTTATGCTAACCCTGCTAACTGCTAACATTACCGGGAGGACCAGGCAAGCAGCCCATGGCTGTTTACAGCGTGTAGTTTAGCAGCTGGAGCCGACAGCAACGGTGAGTTATTTTAAACCACGAGAGGGGCTGTAAATCGGAAAGAGAGGACTGTGAGTTTGCAGTGTGTTTAGCGATTGTTGCCGTAATTCTAAGCCAATGAAGTGTGTTCCGTCGGCAAGGTAATGGTATTTTTAGCGTTTCGTATTGTAATTCTAAGCCGAGGAAGTGTGTCTGTCAGTTGGTTACAGAGCTCCACGTGAGCACAGGCTTTTATGACTGTCAATATAGCCAGCATCTACCGTTAGCTACTCCGCTGTGCTGTGGAGTAATGTCTGGCTATGTGAGACTAGCATCTAACGTTAGCTACTCCGCTGTGCTGTGGAGTAATGTCTGGCTATGTGAGACTAGCATCTAACCGTTAGCTACTCCGCTGTACTGTGGAGTAATGTCTGGCTTTGTGAGACTAGCATCTACCGTTAGCTACTCCGCTGTGCTGTGGAGTAATGTCTGGCTATGTGAGACTAGCATCTACCGTTAGCTACTCCGCTGTGCTGTGGAGTAATGTCTGGCTTTGTGAGACTAGCATCTACCGTTAGCTACTCCGCTGTGCTGTGGAGTAATGTCTGGCTATGTGAGACTAGCATCTACCGTTAGCTACTCCGCTGTGCTGTGGAGTAATGTCTGGCTATGTGAGACTAGCATCTACCGTTAGCTACTCCGCTGTACTGTGGAGTAATGTCTGGCTTTTGAGACTAGCATCTACCGTTAGCTACTCCGCTGTACTGTGGAGTAATGTCTGGCTTTTGAGACTAGCATCTACTGTTAAGCTAGCATCTCCACTGTGCTGTGGAGTAATGTCTAGCTATGTGAGACTAGCATCTAATGTTAGCTACTCCGCTGTGCTGTGGAGTAATGTCTGGCTATGTGAGACTAGCATCTAACGTTAGCTACTCCGCTGTACTGTGGAGTAATGTCTGGCTTTGTGAGACTAGCATCTACCGTTAGCTACTCCGATGTGCTGTGGAGTAATGTCTGGCTATGTGAGACTAGCATCTACCGTTAGCTACTCCGCTGTGCTGTGGAGTAATGTCTGGCTATGTGAGACTAGCATCTAACGTTAGCTACTCCGTTGTGCTGTGGAGTAATAACTGGCTATGTGAGACTAGCATCTACCGTTAGCTACTCCGTTGTGCTGTGGAGTAATGTCTGGCTATGTGAGACTAGCATCTACCGTTAGCTACTCCGCTGTGCTGTGGAGTAATGTCTGGCTATGTGAGACTAGCATCTACCGTTAGCTACTCCGCTGTGCTGTGGAGTAATGTCTGGCTATGTGAGACTAGCATCTACCGTTAGCTACTCCGCTGTGCTGTGGAGTAATGTCTGGCTATGTGAGACTAGCGTTAGCAACATTGTTGTGAATGCTACTGTCTCAGCCTGGCAACCTCCGTGAACTTGGAGTCTGGGCAGGAGGGGCGGGGAGACGACTCTCCAGTATTTTGAATTGGTAGTGCAGTAACTATTTTAACCGCTAGCTGCCAGTATTACACACAATATTACATATTACTTTAAATGTTTTGTTTAAATGTTTAAATGTTTAGATGTTTAGATGTTTAAATGTTTAGAAATGTTTAAAGTTTAGATGTTTAGATGTTTAAATGTTTAAATGTTTAAATGTTTATGTTTAAATGTTTAGATGTTTAAATGTTTAAATGTTTAAAAAATGTTTAGATGTTTAGATGTTTAAATGTTTAAATGTTTATGTGTTTGTTTAGATGTTTAAATGTTTAAATGTTTAAATGTTTAAATGTTTAGATGTTTAAATGTTTAAATGTTTAAATGTTTAAATGTTTAGATGTTTAGATGTTTAAATGTTTAGATGTTTAGGTGTTTAGATGTTTAGATGTTTAAATGGATATTTAGATGTAGAGAGGAAAGGTGCGTACCGGCTGGGAGCACGCTGGGTTCAGGCCCCGCCTCCTCAGGCTGACTCGCTCCAGCGGGCGCAGGGGTACGGGCGACGTCCAATCAAACCACTCGTTGTGTCTGCGGCTCCAGTGGCGGTAGTGGACCTGGAGGCGCTCCTTCTCGTAGTCGATCTTCTCGATGGTGGCCACGTACCTGAAACACATCACCTTCACTCAGTCTGACATTTATATTATCTGACATCACATTCAGTCAATCTCACATTTATATTATCTCAAGTAATCAGTATTGGTGCTCTAATGATGTCTGTGTGTGTGTGTGTGTGTGTGTGTGTGTGTGTGTGTGTGTGTGTGTGTGTGTGT
>NC_041337.1:39157654-39167654 GCF_004354835.1 Perca flavescens | reverse complement strand
AGGATCGTGTTTCTCTGTATTGATTTCCCCCCAATAAGCGCGCGATTGTGTCAGCTGTTATATGACAGCGTCGCAGGCGCGCGCATCGGCATTACGTTTTTCGTCCTACTGTTAAAAGTTTTAAAAACTTTATGGATAGAAACGTACAAAAACGTCGACTTGTTTAAAAAAAAAACAAAAGATGTATTTGAATTGTATTCCTAAATTAACATTTACATAGTAACTTTAGAAGCCACGTCAACTGTACGTAACCTTACGTGATGACCGGACGTAAGAACTAACGGCTGCTGACTAACTTTTTAGTTTAGTTTGTCATATATTACCCTAAATGTAGTCTGAATTACGGTTTCGATTACACGTACATTAAGACATCGTAACTCAAGCCTCGTGTCGTCAATGAAAGAAACTATTACTTATATAAATATATATTAAATATATAATTCTTTTCTGTTTCTGATCCGTTAGCTTCCCTCTGTGAAGAGAAGCTGATTGGCTCACAAGCCGCTGAGGACTCCTATTCTAGATTGTCATTGGCCGTATCGTACTGTCAGTCAGAAAAAGACTCCCGCCCCTCAAGCTATTTTGACAGTGGCTAAAATGCTAATCCATGTTAGCTTCGAAGAGAGGCAAGAAATGACACGAAGGCGAAACGCTAAAGGCTTTAAAATAGCACGACGGTAAACTGCGGCTGATTTGGAAAGGAGACGACGACATGTTTGACATTGTTCAGTGAGCTCCGCGCAGTTTACCAGAGTAGTTCTCCGCTCCATTGACTGCTAAGCTAACGCAGCTAACCGTTAGCCTCTGCTTAGGTTAGCTTGAGTCTGAATGGAGTCAGTGACTGATAAGCTATCGCAGCTAACCGTTAGCCTAGCTTAGGTTAGCTTGAGTGTGAATGGAGTCAGTGACAGTGTAATGTCTGTCATGGAAGCGGAGACACCTTTATCAAACTGTCTCCGCTGTTCAGATGTCATAAAGAACTTTAAATGTGTAAATGAGAATCACAAAAGCTGTTTTACCTCTCGCGCTAACGTTACTTGAACACTGCACTCTTCATACTGTGATGACCGCAGAGCGCATGCGCGAGTTGAGACGTTCTACTGAAGTGTGTTTGTTTATGTTTTGGGTTTATCATGTTCATCTCTTTGTTTAGTAAAGAAGCATAACTTACTAATGAGACCCCCTTTATAAACGGTTTATGTTAAATACAATTATATATATAGGAGGAATAAGTGTTTTACTAAAAGTAGTAATACTACACTGTAAAAATAGATAAGAAGAAGAGGTGATCTTGGTGCTTTGAGACAGATCATTATCAACATTCACACTATTTAAAAAAAAACTATTTGTATTTGAAAATTCACTCTTAAAAAAGTCTTTATGTCATTATGGCATTTTACACTTTTATTTCTTTGTTTATGACCAAATGTGACGAATAAAAATCCTCAAATGTTCATGTTGAAGAAGCTGGAAGCTGTAAATATTTAGTATTTTAATTTAGAAGATGTTACAGACACAGAACAAGTCTCATGACTAACTTTAGGTAAATGTTTAAAGTTTGCATCTCTAATAAGGTGACAGAACAACAATCATACATATAATTACTTTATAAATTACTCTCACATGATGAAAGAGATTTAGTCTGATGAAAATATATTTTAAATATTCAACATTAAAGATAATTTATATTTTAAACACATTAAATAATGTTAATGTTATAACATCTCCACCATAACCTGAAAAACATAAACATCAAATATCAGAAATCAGTAAAACATGTCGGTTATATTTCCGCATAGATGATAAATCTGATAAATACTAAAGTCTTGTTTTATTCTAAAAATAGTCTAAATGAAGTTTATGATCAAATATAACAAAGAAAAGCATCAAATCTTCATATACTGTATAAGAAGCTGAAAGCTGGAATATATTTTAGTAATTCTGTTATAACTAAAAGTATTAATTGATTAAAACAGTTGTAATAACCCAGAGGTCATCAGCCGTTACTATCAACAGAGACATCTTCAGCCCCCCTCACCCCAAATAGAAATCTGGCTGGAGTCGCAAAACATATAACCATAGTTTTATTATAAGGCCTCCTGAACACTGGCTGCGTGGTGTGTCCGTGTTTATTTGGGTTCCCATGGTAACAGGTTAGAGCGTGCACGCTGCCTGCGTGACGTGCACGTCTCAGAAAACACGTTCAGCTAGAAATAGAACCGACGCCACACGCCAGCTATGTTTCCAGACAACATAGAATATGAAAAGATGTTTATATGATATTTAGACACAAATACATTTAATAAATGACATGTTGATGTTTGAAAGTCTCGAGGTTTTGATAATGTAACAAAATAATTATATGATTTTGTAATATGTCACCTGTCATCCAGAAGGAAATATTCTGGAGCCTATTTCACCGTCAGCACTGCTGAGGTTGTCTCTGCTGTAATCAGATCAGAATATATTTATGTTTATGGAAACATCCATGTGTCCAGACAAGGCTAACAGCAGCAGCAGCAGCAGCAGCAGCCTGAGTGGTTGGGGGCAACGATGCCTTGCTCAAGAGTAGGCATGGCTTCAAATTCGTCTGAATATTGGGCTTTTTGACGGGGTTGGGTTTCTACCGAACATTAGAATTGTTTCCCAGGGAACCGAACCCTACGCTGTCACTCGGGGCGCTACGCTGGTTGCCGTAACGACGGCGCTGTGGATTACGGGATCAATACAGGAGGAGTCAGCAGAATCTTAACCAGTGGATTCGGTATTTGGCCGAACCCCAAAAATCTGGATTCGGTGCATCCCTACTCAAGAGCACCGTGGCAGTGCCCAGGAGGTGAACGGGCATCTCTCCAGCTACCAATCCACACGCCATACTTTGATCTATACGGGGATTTAAAGTGCCCTTATTATTAAAAAGAAATCACTTTTTCTGGGATTTGTGGAGTTATTTTGTGTCTCTGGTGCTTGATACAAACTTTGATAAATCCATCCATGGTGTTCTGAGTAATGGTTATATGGTTTCTGAATGTGTCCTGCCTTCAGGCTCCTGGTGAGCTGGTCTGAATCTGCACAACATTTGGTTTGTGCTAACCAGTTTAGCTAAGACCACATCAGCTAACTGTTTCTGCAACTTCAGTCAGTACAAGGCCGGATTAGCCGGGAGACTTCTTCTAAACGAGGGCACACTTCAACTTTGCTTTGAATACCTGCAGACGAGGGACATGTAAGTAGTTATACAATTCATTTAGTAGATTATGGTGAACTCGTGTGTGTTGTAACCAGTGTTGGGGAGTAACGGAATACATGTAACGGCGTTACGTATTCAGAATACAAATTATGAGTAACTGTATTCTGTTACAGTTACAATTTAAATAGTTGGTATTTAGAATACAGTTACATTGTTAAAATCAGTGGATTACATGACGATACTTCTCCGTTTCACGAGTTTATTCACTCTGAATAAATTAAGGCAACTTAATGCATTTTCCAGAAGCCCGATATGAAATAGAAAAATTAGCTATTTGGGTGATCAGTCACAATGGAGTCGGAACCGCACGACAGAGCCAGGGCAGCAATACGTTTCTATCTTGGAAATTCAAACAGCATTTCACATTAAAGAAGGAAGAGGGAGAATGAAATACAGCTAACTGGGCGTGCAGCCTCTGCTCACCAGCCTCCTTTCAGCTCCAAATTACTCCACCTCCAACCTGAAGAAGCATCTTAAAGTAAGTTATTTTTTTAATTAGCCGAGGGTAGTCGTCTGCTGTAGTTTTACTGGTCACCTTGCTATTTTAACATTGACGTGGGACTTTACATTCTCCCTAGGTGCTGATGTACTAGCTCCAGAGCCGTTTAAAGACTGACTAGCCCCGTTTGACATGCTAACTAACGTTAGCTAAAATTAGCTCGTGGTAGTTTAGACCGCGGTTAGATTTTTGTAGTATGCAGTTCGGGACTACCAATACAATAATCTATCTGCTTGTTCAGGTACACATTCAGCCAGTTGGAATAAAAAGAATACACCATTATAGGCCTGTTTAGTAAGCTGGATGTGATAGCTGCATTAAACCATGTAAACCTATTCTGGTACAACCTCTAAATATAATTATGAACCCTGAAAATGAGCATAATATGGGCTCTTCAACGTACATTTACTTTCTGAACCCGGAGAATGTTCTTTTTCTGTTTATTATTTGTAATCCATAGCTAGTCTACAGAACCTCAAGATCTCTGTTGATGTTCACCAACATTTACACAATAAGACTGGAGACATACGGAGGATGGGATGCAGGTTTTAGTTGACTAAAATGTTATGTAGCCTAAAATAAAGAATGTAAGAATCACTACAACAATAATAAATGAAAACTAAACTATTCATTACATATGAGTTATTGTAACTAAAGAGAATAATGGATGAATCAGCTGATTGGTGCAGCTCTATTCTGCTCCGTCACATCTTGGAGGAAAGAACCAGACTTTTCTCTGATGAAAACAGACGCAGCAACTCAACATTACAGCTCCTCCCTCTTCCTCCTCCTCTTGTTGGTCTTCTTGTCTTCCTTGTGGAAGACTTTTCCATCGGCCTGCTTCCTCCAGCTCAGTTTGATGTTGTCGTCCAGCCCCTGGGCCCTCAGCTTCTGTTTCAGCTGAGACACAAAACTTCTTATAAAATCTTATCTCATTGTTTTTACATAAAGGTAAAACAGTATAAAACCTGATGTACCTGCTTCAACATGGCCTCCATCACAGCAGGGTCATTCAGATCCAGATTCTTCTTGTTCTCAAACTTCACTTTCAGCACTTTCTTTGAAACAGGAACCACTTTGTAAAAATCAAACAAACTTTATGAGTTCAAACATTTCTGTGTGGATAATAATCATCATCCTGTTCATTCCTCATCATCAGTTTAAACAATAGATTCAACACTAAGTGATCATCTGCAGCTGATCACCACTGCATGCTAACTTTACTAACTATTCCATGGAAATGATCCACATCATCATGTTCACATTTACTCTCCACAACCTGATGTCTGGTGTTTAGAGTCCCGGGTTAGAACTAGGGAGGTAACGATGGTTAAATATGGATATAAATGTGTAAAGATAACAACCGGTTGAGATAAGAAATGAATGTTGATGCAGTTTTTAAACATCCTAGAGTGTAATCTACTTTAGATTGACCTTGTTTGACTTCAGACGTCACTACGTCTTCTTAGTTTATTTATTTGAAGAGATTTGTTTCTATTAATTTAGTTATTTAGATGTGGGATTTGTTTTAAACATCTAACTTTGTTCTTTAAGATAAAATACAGTTTCAGAGTCACTTTTGATGAGAGGACACATCTGTTGTTTTGATATATTCATTCTGTTAAAAACATCTTGAGAAAACCGTATCATCAACTTAAAATCCTGAATCCAATCGTGAGTTGAGTATATCGTTACATCTCTATTGTCCTGAATCTAAATGTAAAAGCTGTTTGAATCCCGGGTCAGCACTCACCTGGACCGTAGCAAATGAAAGCTCTCTCCATGTCACAGGACCAGTCCTCCCAGGCTCCTGATTGGCTGAAGTCTGCAGCCACACAAGTCTGGTTGTTGTTATCAGGTTGCCCGTTCTTCCAGAAGCTGAATGAGGAGGTACTTCCATCTGACCACTTCCAGGGGTCTCTGGAAAGGCCGATCCAGTACCAGTATCCTCCTCCAGCAGCCTGTACCTTCTGGTTGTCTGTCATGTTCCTCACACTGGCCAGGTCTGTGTAGTGAGCTCTGCAGTAGCTCTGGGCTGCAGTCCATGTCATACCGATGGTGTTGATGAAGACAAAAGTCACATCTGATCCTGAAAATGAAGCACAGAGAAGTGTAGAGGCAGCATAACATACAACCTCCCATCATCCACATCTGTGATTCATGTCTTTATAATATCTACAATAAATCCACTGAGATATAAAGAACCACATCAATAAACTAACTAATGAATAACTTTATTTACCAACAGTCTCTCCACATTAATAAGAAATGTCCTTAGATCTACAAAACAATCTAAAAAACAAGATTATATTGTTTTTCTGCATATTAATATTCTCTCAGGTTAATTAAACACACATGTTCTGTTTATATTGTAAGATGTGTGCATGTGAACATGCACAAGTCCAATCTCTATAATATAATCTAATATGTCTTCCTCTGGTGGTGTCATCATATATTATTCATGTGGATTTTTTTTTGTTATTTTAACATCCTATTATGATGTATGTGTATGTTGTGTGTGATGTCTGTAAGCTCATAAAAGGGAATTTAAATTAAAGTATCTATCTATCTATCTATCTATCTATCTATCTATCTATCTATCTATCTATCTATCTATCTATCTATCTATCTATCTATCTATCTATCTATCTATCTATCTATCTATCTATCTATCTATCTATCTATTTATCTATCTATCTCTATCTATCTTATCTATCTATCTATCTATCTATCTATCTATCTATCTATCCATCCATCCATCAGGAGACACTGTGTCTCTTTCCACAGCGATGCTGATGACCCACTGAGCTGTTTTACTGCTCTCATTCCTGCCGTCTTCTTATCTGCTGCTCAGTCAGCTGTAAAGCTCTTTGAACGGCACTAACCTGTGTGAAAGCTGCTTTTTGTCAGAGTGACTGACTGATACTACAGAGGCCTGAATAATGAAAACAAAGAGGCAAAGAGAAGCAGAGAAGAGAAACTTCACTAGTTAATATTCTCACCTCTGACATCTACGCAGACTGCAGATTGGCTGTAGTCACAATCTAAGTCGTACCAGAATCCATTAGAAATCACTGTGCAGACTTTTCCACTGTATCCAATGGTTGGTTGTCCAGCCCTCCATCGTCTGAACTCTGTCTCCCCGGGTTTGTAGAAACTTGGGTCTGACAGAGACCACCTCCAGCTGCTACCAGACAGTCCTATCCAGGCTCTCTGATTGTGATATGAAGAATTAGACTCTGCTCTAGCTTTTTGTTGAAGACCAGATGTTTACCTAATCTTTCCATCTCCAGTCTTGATACTATCAGTCTGATCCTCTACGACTCCTTCATTCTGTTACCCTCCTTTAATAAATCATTACCAGCAATAGTTTCTGATCACTCAAACTGATTTTCAGTTAGCTTCTAGAACAGAGATCTCTGTTGTTGTAAATACTGTTTTGGGATGTTTTAGATTTGTTTTACTGCATTAGTTGTTTCTATGTTTCAATGTCTTGTTAGTCTTTCTAACACATAATCTTCTTTTGTTTCCATCCCTCTGCTGCAGCTCAACAGGGAAACACTGTCTGCTGAAGATTAAAGTAGTAGTAGTAGATAACTTTATTCTCTCTGTGGGGCAGTTGGGTTTGCAGCACAATCGGGCACTTTATGACAAGACTTCAGACATATGATACAAACAAATAGTCCTTACATCAGACACTGACAGGCATAACATATAATATAGAATATACATCTCACACTACAATACACAGTACACCCTTGGGTCTGACCAGGCCAGCTGGACCACTAGCTTATTTGAATGATTTAAGGCTTTTATGGCTTGTTGTACGAAAGAGAACTTGGATCTGTTCCTGGTCAGAAGGGGTAAGCAGAAACGACGCATAGATGGCAGTAGTTTAAAATGTGATGCCAGGGGGTGTGTGTAGTCACATACAATCTTATTGGCCTTTCTCACCAGTCTGTCTTCGTAAATGTGTTCAATGCTCGGTAGTGTTATCTCAAGTAAACTCAAACACTACTACATTTCAAAGATAAATATTCTATTTCTTACTGCTCTACATCTAGTTATTAGTTCCTATGGAGGGTTTCAAACCTGCTGTCAGAAAGACTTTGAGATGAAAGAGAGAAAAGTGAACTCACGTAGCTGTTGTTGGAGTAGAACATGTTGTCTAAATCTGCCGTGTTGTTCAGGATCTTCATAACCTCCATGCTGTCTACAGTGACCAGGTCTGTGTGTTTCTCTCTGCAGTATCTTTGGGCTTCAGTAAAGTTCTTCCTGTCATAAACAAAATAGTACTGAAGTCCAGCAGCTGATGAGACAGCACTCAGCCCTGTAGGGACACACACACATATAGAGCAGATTTAATATTTTATACTATATTAATACACAATGTTATATTTCAGTTACACCAACAGCGTCTGCTTTCAGATTATCTAAATGATATCAAATGTTGATCCAACGAGAAACTTCCTTCAATTAAATGGAAACCAAACTGAAGTAAGTAAGTAAGTAAGTAAAATGTATTTATAAAGCGCTTTTCACAGATAAAATCACAAAGTGCTGTACAAAAGAATAGGTAAAACAAACAATATAAAAATGTATATACATATGTATAATTAAAGTGACACTAGTGAAAACCCATCAACCAAAAGCTTTCCTAAATAAACATATTTTCAGATCCTTTTAAAAGAGACAACAGAGTCTGCCAGGCGCATGGACAGGGGCAGGACGTCCCATAGTCTGGGAGCAACAGACTGAAAGGACAGGTCCCCTCTGGTCTTATAACGAGTCTTTGGGACTACAAGCAGGTTCTGGCCAGCGGACCAAGAGTTCGGCCAGAGGAATATGGCTTCAAAAGGTCCAGGATGTACTGTGGGGCCTGACCGTTTAAGGCTCTGAAAGTCAGCACTAAAATCTTAAAATCAATCCTGAATTGTACAGGGGAGCCAATGGAGAGCCGACAAGACTGGAGTGATATGAGACCTTCGAGGAGCACCTGTTAAAAGTCTAGCAGCAGAATCTTTAACTATTTGCAGTTTGTTCAGGGCAGACTTATTCAGACAGGTAAAAACAGAGTTGCAGTAGTCAAGTCTTGTTGAAAGTTTTGGACGAGCTGTTTTGAGTGTCTCCAAAGACAAGGCTTGGTCAAACACAACCCCCCGGTTTCTGAGGCTGGATTTGACAGAGGGGCCCAGAGAGCCAAGGTGCTGTTTGATCAGCGGGATCTTATGGTCTGGAGCAAAGATCAGCGTTTCAGTCTTGTTTGAATTTATCTGCAGGTAGTTAGTGGCCAGCCAGTCTTTGATGGAGGACACACACTCTAGGAACAGAGACAAACAATGGAACTCAGCATAGTTATAAAAGAACAATACAACTGGACATCGTCGGCATAGAAATTATATGATACATCCCTGAAACAACCAATAATTTGACCCAGTGGCAAAATGTACAGTAACAACAAAATAGGACCCAAAACTGACCCTTGTGCCACTCCGCAGGACAAATTGGTCACATCAGACTGTACATTGTTTACAGCAACATTAAAGTCATGAATATAGAAAGAGAACCACTGAAGGACAGATCCTGATAGTCCCATCTCATTATGAAGCCGACTGATACGGTGATCCACAGTGTCAAAAGCAGAAGTCAAATCAAGAAGTATAAGTACAGTGTAGCAGCCAGAGTCTGATGCCATCATCACATCATTAGAGGCTTTGATAAGGGCTGTTTCAGTGGAGTGTAATTTTGGAAAACCAGACTGAAAAGTATAAAACAAGTTGTGCTGCTCCATAAAGGAGGTCAGCTGGCATGCCACTACTTTTTCAAAATTTTGGAGATAAATGGAAGTTTAGATATGGGCCTGTAGTTATTAGGTTCTGAAGGGTCAAGATTGGGCTTTTTAAGGATCAGGTTTACCACAGCGTGTTTGAAGTAGCTGGGGACTGAGCCAGATCTAAGTGAAAGGTTCATTATTTTTTCCATACAGGGGCCGACAGTATCAAACATTTTCAACAATAGAGTTGTTGGGACATTGTCATGAGGGGGCTCGAAGATGGTTTCATATTTTCTGTTATGATCTTCACATCCTGTTGGCTGACAGGGGTGAAGGACGACCAAGACGACACCGGTGAAAACTCAGTAGAACAAACACTGATGAGTGGAGAATTAACACTGGCCCTAATGTCATGTACTTTGTTAAAAAAAAAAAAACAAAAAAAAGTTACAAGAGCCGAAGGTGCAGTAAGATTTCA
>NC_041337.1:39131782-39144282 GCF_004354835.1 Perca flavescens | reverse complement strand
TCTTTGAACGGCACTAACCTGTGTGAAAGCTGCTTTTTGTCAGAGTGACTGACTGATACTACAGAGGCCTGAATAATGAAAACAAAGAGGCAAAGAGAAGCAGAGAAGAGAAACTTCACCAGTTAATATTCTCACCTCTGACATCTACGCAGACTGCAGAATGGCTGTAGTCACAACTGTAGTCGCACCAGAGTCCATTAGAAAGCATCCCTGCAGACTTTTCTACTGTATGCAGCGTTTGGTCGTCCAGGGTACCATTGTCTGAAGTCCGTCTCCCCGGGTTTGTAGAAACTTGGGTCTGACAGAGACCACCTCCAGCTGCTACCAGACAGTCCTATCCAGGCTCTCTGATTGTGATATAAAGAATTAGACTCTGCTCTAGCTTTTTGTTGAAGACCAGATGTTTACCTAATCTTTCCATCTCCAGTCTTGATACTATCAGTCTGATCCTCTACGACTCCTTCATTCTGTTACCCTCCTTTAATAACTCATTACCAGCAATAGCTTCTGATCACTCAAACTGATTTTCAGTTAGCTTCTCGAGAACAGAGATCTCTGTTGTTGTAAATACTGTTTTGTGATGTTTTAGATTTGTTTTACTGCATTAGTTGTATCTATGTTTTAATGTCTTGTTAGTCTTTCTAACACATAATCTTCTTTTGTTTCCATCCCTCTGCTGCAGCTCAACAGGGAAACACTGTCTGCTGAAGGTTAAACTCAAACACTTTAGACTTCTACTACATTTCAAAGATAAATATTCTACTTCTTACTGCTCTATATTCAGTTATTAGTTACTATGGAGGGTTTCAAACCTGCTGTCAGAAAGACTTTGAGATGAAAGAGAGAAAAGTGAACTCACGTAGCTGTTGTTGGAGTAGAACATGTTGTCTAAATCTGCCATGTTGGTCAGGTTATTCATAACCTCCATGCTGTCTACAGTGACCAGGTCTGTGTGTTTCTCTCTGCAGTATCTTTGGGCTTCAGTAAAGTTCTTCCTGTCATAAACAAAATAGTACTGAAGTCCAGCAGCTGATGAGACAGCACTCAGCCCTGTAGGGACACACACACACATATAGAGCAGATTATATCAACAGCTTCTTAAAGACATTTCATATCACTTTTATAGGGATAATACACAATTGTATGTTTTAGTTACACCAACAGCGCCTGCTTTCTGTTTCTTTGCATGACTTAGGTTTTATGATAGAATAGAATAGATGTGTGTTTCCATATGCACAGGTACAGGGCCGTACAGGTAGTCTGGCTATCACCAAACCAAGCTCAATCTTTTAAGATTGAACATTAGTCTGGGGAGTCTGCTCTGTATTTTGTCTGCACAAGAGATGATCAACAGGCATAGTTCAAATGACTCTGTACGTGATTGGATAGTCCTTCAACCAATCAGAGCACTGATCAGGGCATTAGCGCGTTGCTGCCATGGATGTATTAAGAGAACTGGATCCAGTGTTCAGGTGAAGCCCCGTACGGTCCAGTGAGCTCAAAAAGCGCATTATGCAAACATGGAGCTCGGCTTCTCCTCATTCTTGGCCCATGACATCACGGTGGACATGCGCACTAGCAACAATTTGTTTGTGTTGTCTTAGCAACCGGTAGCAACATGCTCGTTCATGAGCGTCTCTCTCGTGTCTCTTACAAGTGGCAAACTCATGAACTCACCGTTTTCATTGTCTAAAATATTCACTAACGTTAAACATTGTGTTTTTGTTGTTCCCGATCGTTTACATGCTTAGCTAAATAAACGATAGATGTATTTAGCTAGACAACCAAGGAGATTTAATCATTATGTCGTGCTACTACCTAGCTAGCTACTAGCTAGCGCTAGCAGTTAGCCTGCAGTATGGTGAACAGAGCTCATCCACGGCTTCATCTCTCATCCACGTTACAAGCTTTACAGCATACAGCCCTCGCATGTATCATAAGAGAGAACCAAGGTGATGTAATCACTATGTCTGTAGTAACGTTAAGTAGGCATGATCTTAATACAGCCATGCTAGCTAACTCTGATGTTAGCAACTAACTAGCTAGCTGATAGCCCCGCCAGTTTGGGAAACGCTAATGACGTTACATCCACGTAACAGGCTATACAACATCCATACATCCCTCGGATGTATCATAACTTCATAAGATAATACCATGGATGTAATAATAGAACACATGGTGAATTACAACCATTAGCTATATCCATTATTACCATAGACATAGATTATTACAGCTAGCTACGTGAGCTCGGGAGAACAGTCATGTGAGCGGGTGTGCGCAGTCCCGTGGGTCTGCTCGCGTCCATTACGCGCGTTCATCATTTTAAATTTAATAATTCTGGATTTGCTTCTAGTGAATGTTAAAAATGTTAAAAATGTGATAAAAGACACATTTAGCGTCAATAAGAAAGACAAAGGCACCTGACCAAGAGTCCGTATTTTACAAGATGGGAGTGAGACTCTGTTGGAACCGCAAAGCATCAACTTAGAAACAGTCTAAATCGTGTGGTATAACATTAAGCTCAATTACCTCCCAAGTGAACTTTGAATTCATACACATCTAACAGTATTAACATAACACATTTCGTATTGAAACAGGTAAGTCATGGACAACTATTGTGCACAACCACTATAGGCAGAGGCCTATACAGCGTATAAAAAGAGGGATAATTGCATTGGCCTAAATCATGGACAACATTGGTGTGGGATTGGTGACCGGCTTGTCAGTGGCCAGTTAAAAACAAAAAAAGACTTGTAAACTAACTGGTAAACCCAGTAGTGTGAGTAGTTACAGGAACACAAACTAACTGGTAAACCCAGTAATGTGAGGAGTTAATGGAACACAAACTAAAAAAATGATGACGTTAGTTGTTAGTTAGCTAATTGGAAACACCTGAGTGACTTGGTAAGGTGTTTTCAATTAGCCTATACAAAAGGGGAAATTGTTCATCATATCACATCTAGTTGTATCCATCTCCCAGTCTGAGAGAGTCTGAGAGAGAGTCCAGATGTCCCTCTCCCCAACAACAGCAGACAGAAAGGTCTTTGTCTTCCACATACTCGGCTTACAGAACCTCAGAATTATTTTTAACTTCATGGAAATGTGTCAGAGGCAACAATAATTTACATATCAGGCTCAACGCAAAAGGTTCTGCTTTTTCATAAACATGTTTGATGTCATTTTGTTGGACTAACGCCAAAACCAAAGTGACCACAACCTTTAGATAATGATCCTGAGTAGTTTCAACACAGTGACAACACTGGGTCCAAACCTAGTATGTGGCTGAACCGTGTATAGAGACAGAGGGTCATCCACTGGGGGCAATTCTCTGCTCTCCGTTGACTTGTATAGCCTGAAGGTTTCCTCCTCTTCTATTCTGTCTGCTAGCAAACAACAGAAACATGTCTAAAAGCTGCTGTGTGCTGATATTCACTACCAACAGGGTCAAGAACCCAGAACTTAAGATTTTATAAGCTGCTGAATCAAAAAACTAAACTTTGATGAAGACAAAGTGTAGACAGTAGTGTTCAGTTGTTTAACAGAAGGGTGTGTAGAGTAATATAAATTAAATATAAATTTGTGCAGTGTATTAGCAGTTACCTTATAAGAGCAGAATAATTATGGCTATGTAATATGAACAATGTATGAACGTGTAGAGATATGTGCAATGTGGTAGCAGTAACATTATAATAATAGTAAGAATAATATAGATATATGCAGTGTATTATTATATGTACAGCTATGTGCAGTGTGTTATAAGAAAAACAGAATAAATATGGATATTCAGTATGAACTATATAAACAGATATGTACAGTATGTACAGCTATGTGCAGTTTGTTAACAGAACCATTGTAGTGCAGAAACAGTAACATTATAAGAGTAGTGAGAATAAGTGTATGTGCAGGATGAATAGTATGAAGAGCAGTAGAATATGACTATGTATAAGTGGAGTTACATTCATCACATCAGAGTCAACTTTAAGAGATCTGAAGTCATGCAACCCCTACTGGCCATAGGTGCTGCCTGAGCAGGCACAGCCCGCCCACTGGCTCGTTTTAATTTGGTTGACCAATCACAACAGAGTGGGCCAGCTGACCAATCAGAGCAGACTGGGCTTTTCAGGAAGGCGGGCCAAGTGCTCAGAGTGTTTCAGGTGAAGGCGCTGCAGCAACGGGCAGAATGAGAAACATTAGAAGTTGTTGAAACATCAAAGCATATAAACATATTCTAGTAGACCAAAACACAACAAATATGATGCTGACAAATATATATTAATATATATTATATATAAAGACCAAACAGCTGTAAGATGATAGATAGATAGATAGATGGATAGATAGATAGATAGATAGATAGATAGATAGATAGATAGATAGATAGATAGATAGATAGATATTATTGATATTATCGTATTATTATTGCACCTGAGATTTTGCACATTGTTATTGCACATAACTTTGGAATATTGGAAACATACATTGTCATCATCGTACATCATGTCAGTTATTTTGTATTACATTTGGTATTGTTGCTTGTTATGTAACATTTATCATTGGCTGCCCTCTCCCCTCCCTGGAGGATCTTTATGGTTCCTGCTGCCTCAAAAACAGCCTAAAACCTCCTCAAAGATCCATCTGACCCGGAGACACCCTCCCTCTGTCTGAACTGCTGTCCTCGGCAGACGTTTCAGGACAATTACAACACCAACACACAGACTGAAAACCTGTTTCTATCAAGGAGCCATTATTGAATTTAATGCCTTGAGTTTTGAGTTTAAGGAGGAATCGTGCAGTTAATGTCTTGTTTGTGTTCTATGCCTGTTGTATGATTTAACTTACTTACAAATAACCTACCTCTATATATATTTTTATAGTAACTTTATACATCTATATATAGGTAGATCTTAAACCGTCTGGTGGAAAAAAGGACTTCTGTTGTTTCAAATGTGCTGTAGAAATAAAGATGACAATCTAATGTTGTTTTTGTTATGTGTATATATAAAGTATATGCTATGTATATAGTATATTTATTATGTTATGTATGAACCTAGGCACAGTTCACTCCAGGGTGTTATCATATCAATCAAATATGGCTATGTAACATACATTGTTCATATTATATAGCCATATTTATTCTGCTCTTATAACACTGTAATATATTCCTTGTCCTGCCTATGCACCACCTGTCTATACGTGTATATCACATTGCACTTTTCTGCTTGTTTTGCACTTCTAGTTGGACGCAAACTGCATTTCGTTGTATTTGTACTTATACTTGTACTCCGCACAATGATAATAAAGTTAAATCTTTTTTCACGCTCGATGGTGTTTTAAGCCCCCAACATCGACTTCAAGGTACCTAACCTTAACCTTAATCCTAACCCTAAACATTGCCTAATCCTAGTGTTGATGTTGGGGGCTTAAAACACCAAACACCCTCTTTCACGGTACGAGTCTAGCTTTCATCGTCTCTTTTAAAGTTAACTGGGCCGAGCACACTTTTGACAAGCGTGACGGGGCACACAGCTGCCGTCAAGGTAGTGATGCGCTACCTATTTCATTTCTCAAAGACTGAGTGTAAAGGTTGCCTGTATATGTTTGTTTAGCGTGTAAATATGTTCTGTTAATTATCACACTGTTTTCAAATTATCTGTTTACCTAGCAATTCATCAAATCCCCCACAGTAATCCCATAGGTTTCTGGCACACATTTAACATCCAATACCGCGGTGATTTATATGTTATAGCTACAACCATCAATACAGCATAACTCTAACCCACTTAGAGCCACTTCTCATCCACATCTTACCCTCAACAACAAGAATTCATTCACAAGAAGGAGCTCATAACGTAACTAATGATTAACTGTGCTGTACATCATTTATTTTGTGGATGTGATTTGCAAATAAATGAATAAAATGTGATAAGAGTTCTGTTGCCACAAGGATATATAGATATGTAATAAAAGACTATAAATATTTATAAAACCTAATAAATAATCACCTGATGCAGCCATGATGAGCAGAAGAAGTTTGTCCATCTTGTCTCCTCTCTGTCCTCCTCACTGTGGGACTTCAGACAGGTCTCTGCTCATATAACTCATTGTTCCACATGAACAGTGGACAACACCTCCGTATTGTTTGGCTATGTGGACATTTTTCACATGTAACAACTATTTACATGTTAGGCAAATAATGGGCACAATAGACAAAAGAAAAGGTTCCTCTTTTTCTAAAACATGTTTGATGCCATTTTGCTGGCCTGCAGCCATAAACAAATAGTTTTTTTATTTTAATTTAACCTTTCTTGACCCAGACAAGTCATAAAGAACAGATTCTTATTTCCAACAGCGACTGGGCAAAGTGTCTTAAAGCGTAACTCTCGCCAAAATGCAACCTGGGGTCTTTTTGTGAATGTACCCGAGTCAAACTTTAGTTTAAAAGCAAAATTCAGTGTCAGTCCCCAGTCATAACCTTAACCATCACAACTAAATGCCCCTTAACCCTTACCCTAACCTTAACCATCACAACTAAATGCCTAACCTTAACCCTTACCCTCACCTTAACCATCACAACTAAATGCCTAACCTTAACCCTTACCCTAACCTTAACCATCACAACTAAATGCCTAACCTTAACCCTTACCCTAACCTTAACCATCACAACTAAATGCCTAACCTTAACCCTTACCCTAACCTTAACCTAATTCTAACCCTAATCCTAAAACCAAGTCTTAACCCTCAAACAGCCCTTTAAACTCGTGGGGACTTGCTGTCGGGACCCGACAAGTATACTGGACTCCCGTTTTTTGGACCCCACGAATATAGTTAAACAAGACCACACATAAACCCCCACACACACACACACACACACACACACACAAACACAGATACACACACACAGACAGACAGACACACACACACACACAGATACACACACAAATGCACATACACACACACACACACACACACACACACACACACACACAAACACAAACACAGATACACACACACACAGACAGACACACACACACACACACACACACAGATACACGCACAAATGCACATACACACACACAGATACACACACATACAGACAGACAGACACACACACACACACACACATACAAACAGACACACACACACACAGACCCCCCCCACACACACACACACACAGACACACCACACACTAACACACAGACACACACAGATATACACACACACAGATACACACACACAGAGACCCACACACACACACACACAGACACACAGACACACACACACACACACACAGATATACACACACAAACACTCCCCTATACACATAGAAACACAGACAGACACACACACACACACACACACACACACACACGATACACACAGACACACAAACACACAAAAACACACACACACACACACACACACACACACACACACAGATACACACACAAATGCACACACACACACAGATACACACACACACACACACACACACACACACACACAGATACACACACAAATGCACACACACACACACACAGATACACACACACACACATACACACACAAATGCACATACACACACAGATACACACACACACACACACACACACACACACAGATACACACAAATGCACATACACACACAGATACATACTGTGACGGCCCTGTGTAGTCTGGCAGGGCCTCTCTGTGGGAGTGATACCTCTCTGGTCTTACCCCTCTTTGTTTCCATCTTTGAGTTGATGGCAGGTCTGGTGCACCTGAGAGCTGATAAAGCTCCACCTGGTCAGACTAGACTTGTCTCTCTTCACCACCATCCAGACATCAACCATGGCCTCATCTCCCAGCCTGCCACATCTCCTTTTGGGTTTATTTAACTTATAGTTAAGTTCTGTTTACTTTATTCTTTTGTTAAATAAATCACTTTTGATCATTTATGATGCCTCGCTCCCTCTTTGGTCATGGCCTTTAAGCCATGGTTGTGACAACACACATACAGACAGACACACACACACACACACACACACACACACACACACACACACACACACACACACACACACACACACACACACACACACACACACACACACACACACACACACACACACACACATACACACACACACACACACACACACACACACACACACACACACACACATAGACACACTAACACAAACACACACAGACACAGACACACACACACACAGATACACACACATACTGTACACACATACACACACTAATACACACGGAGACCCACACACAGACACACAGACACAAACACAAACAGACAGACACATACACAGACACACACACATATATACACAGACAGACACACACAGATATACACACAAACACACACACACACACTTATCCAGCCTGCACTGAATCCCCTATAATACCAAGTTTGCACTTTATTCAGCACCTGCAGAGTTTTTGCATGACGAGGACATTCATCCATCTGTTCAGGTGTGTTTGTGTGTGTGTGTGTGTGTGTGTGTGTGTGTGTGTGTGCATGTGTGTGTGTGTGTGTGTGTATCTGTGTGTGTGTGCGTGTGTGTATCTGTGTGTGTGTATATTTGTGTGTGTGTGTGTGTTTTTTTTTGTGTGTGTGTCTGTGTGTGTGTGTGTTTATGTATCTGTGTATCTGTATGTTTGTGTGTGTGTGTGTGTGTGTGTGTGTGTGTGTACGTGAATGTGTGTGGTGTGTGTGTGTGTATGTGTGTGTGGGTGTGTGTGGGTATGTGTGTGTGTGTGTTGCTCTAAATATTAATTTTATTTTCTCTAGCGTTTTTCCTGTGTATTTTTTAGTAAATCCCCTCTTTGGTTAGTTTTTAGTTAGTTTTTGTGCTGAGGTAATTCTTTCTTGTTCATTGACAACATGTGTATTATATCTGCGCATGTGCAGTATATTCTCTTTCCCCATCGACAGTTTTGTGTGTTGTTGTTTTTTTTGTCAATAAAAAAAAAAAAAAAGGTCCGGTTCTACTCTACCTCTGATTGGCTACTACTTGTTGACTTCTTTAGTTGGATTGGTTAGAGTTAGGGTAAGAATACCAGGCTTAGCCAATCAGAGGCAGAGAAAGGCAGAGTAGGGCGGGACTTTTGATACGTCGTCAGCACACCGGACAACGCATGCGCACATCGTTCACTTCTTGACAGCTAACACACCACCAGCAGAAACTCACCTGTTCCTGTGTGTCTCCTTCTCTTCTTTGTGTGTTTTCTGTGTTTTGTGTAACCGTGTTGGCCCGTGGCTCGCTCCCGGGTCTCCTCGTGTCTCTCCATGCGCGCTCCCGTGTGCGTGGCGCTGTTTGTTTGGCTGCTGAGCGATGCGGCGGCGCGTCAGTTCACTGAGGAGGAGATGGCTGCTGTCAGGTAACACAGAAACACACCTGAGAATAACACAGAGCCTTTACTGCAGTAATACTACTAACACACTCTGTGATAATACTCCACTACAAGTTAAAGTCCTGCATTCAGACCTTACTGCAGTAATACTACTAACACACTCTGTGATAATACTCCACTACAAGTTAAAGTCCTGCATTCAGACCTTACTGCAGTAATACTACTAACACACTCTGTGATAATACTCCACTACAAGTTAAAGTCCTGCATTCAGACCTTACTGCTTACTGCAGTAATACTACTAACACACTCTGTGATAATACTCCACTACAAGTTAAAGAAGTGTGTTTGGTGTAGAGCAGGATGAGTAAAGATGATGAATCCATTGGGCTAGAGTGCTGTCAATCTGACAACTGTGATTTCCATTGGATCAGAGTCTGTCTCTTAATTTGGTATTAAGATAATGTAATTAATAGTGGGTTTATTGTTATTAAGATAATGTAATTAACAGTGGGTTTATTGTTATTAAGATAATGTAATTAACAGTGGGCTTATTGTTATTTGCTACAGAATGCTTAGCCTATATGTCCAGATCAGAGTTGGCCTGTATAGTAACTCTTGTTGCAGCAAAGTGTCAGTTCTGTTTCATTGGGGGGATGGGGGCGGAGTTCGGACCTGCCCCCACTGCTAAAACAAGGAAACACTGCAGCCCTTGTCACATGACCAGTTATTGTTTCCATGCTGATTATCCAAAATTCTGATACCATTGAACCAGCAGAGAATCAGAATCAGAATCATCTTTATTGGCCAGGTTAATCTTTGCTCTCAAAGTACAACACTCACTTAACATATAAAGAATAAAAACAGAAAGGACAGTAAGAAATATAAAGAAATACTGTTAAATATACATTATAACAATACAATAGAATTTACTTTTTTTTGATTCATTTTATTTAAACAGGGACAATGCAGACGTTAAGATTAACCTTGTATAAGAAGAAGGAGAGATGCTTTGTTCCAGGTTGTAGCACAAGTACTATTTTCCTCCCGTAGTCCCTCGACAGGTCATTAACACAATAAAAACTCCATGCAAGTGAAATACAAAACATTAAAATATACAATTTTACATCCACAGTCACACCTAATTAAAGCTGCCATATGCTCGATTGTTTCCCTTCCTAAAACCATCCCCACCCCCCACCCCACACCAACAAAGCTATGCAATCAAGATCCTTACCTCTGCACACACACACACACACACACACACACACACACACACACACACACACACACACACACACACACACCATAAATGTGTACAATATTGTTGTGACAGTAACCATGCTTTTGTCAAACTCGTAAAGGTTCGAGGATGTGTACATGTAATAAGATGTATGTATTCTTGCTGCTCAAAATTTAAAATATTGTACTTAGTGATTATTTTTCAGTGGTGATATTGACGTGTTTTTTTTTTATCATGGATCTTATACAATAACATCTGAAGAGAGGGAAGGAATGGTGCAATAGGAGTATAGTCTGAGATTTAAGATTTAAATATAAATATAGTGCAAGGCCCTTGAGTGCATTGGTGAAATATTATAACTATGCTGTCTTCTGAAGCCCCTGTGCCACGCCACGTAAAAACCTGTAATGGCTGCTACTGCTTCGAAGACATTAACGGGTGCAGTGGTGGTCTAAATACCAGCGAGGTGTGTGTGTGTGTGTGTGTGTGTGTGTGTGTGTGTGTGTGTGTGTGTGTGTGTGTGTGTGTGTGGGTGTGTGTGGGGGGGGTGGGGGGCTGGGTGGGTGGGTGGGCAGTTAAAGACCCCAGGGACTACAGTATACTTGTGGGGTCTGCACAGCCTTGTGGGGACCAAAATGCTGGACCCCCAAGGTTAAAGGGCTGTTTGAGGGTTAAGACTTGGTTTTAGGATTAGGGTTAGAATTAGGTTATGGTTAGGGTGAGGGTAAGGGTTTAGTTGTGATGGTTAGGCATTTAGTTGTGATGGTTAATGGTTAAGGTTAGGGTAAGGGTTAAGGTTAGGCATTTAGTTGTGATGGTTAAGGTTAGGGTAAGGGTTAAGGTTAGGCATTTAGTTGTGATGGTTAAGGTGAGGGTAAGGGGCTGGGGATGCATTATGTCAATGATGGGGCCCGACAAAGATAGTAAAACAAACGTGTGTGTGTGTGTGTGTGGTGGTGGGGGGGGTAGTTAAAGACCCCCCCACCACCACACACAGGTTTAACTGTGTGAATGTGATCAGGAGAGCTAGAATAAACTGTCTCTCTCTTTGGTTTTCAGACAGCGCATCAAAGCCATGTTCTACCACGCCTACAACAGTTACCTTGACAACGCGTTCCCCTACGACGAGCTCCGCCCACTCACCTGTGACGGACAGGACACCTGGGGCAGGTACAGTCACATTACCTTTTTCAACACGATATGTTCCAGAACATAAAGAGTCTCTAACAACATGTCTCCCGTCCATCTTTTCTCAACAGTTTCTCTCTCACTCTGATCGATGCTCTCGACACTCTGCTGGTGAGATCTGCTGCTTTTTAAATGTCAAAACATCAATAAAAAGGCTTTCTGAAATATCTGACTTTAATATAGTAACTAGAGATGCACCGATTGACCGGCCGGTGACCGGAGTTGGCCGATATTCACGTGATCGGCCGTGACCGGCGACCGACTGATATATGCCGATATATATGCCCGTTCACAAGCTTCTCTCTCGTGTCTCTTACAAGAATAATTTGTTCTCTTAATACGTCCGTGGTGGCGAACTCATGAACTCGCCGTTTCATTGTCTAAAATATTCACTAACGTTAAACATTGGGCTTTCGTTGTTCCTGGTCGCTTACATGCTTATTTAAATAAACAATGGATTTATTTAGCTAGACAACCAAGGAGATGTAATTATTATGTCATGCTACTAGCTAGCTTCTAGCTACTAGCTAGCGGTAGCTACTAGGGTTAGCCTGCAGTCATTGACATCAACAGTCAACGACATTGTTCATTTTAACACTTCACTTTGGCATGTATTAATTGGTAATGTTTATCAAAATAAGCGCTGGATGTTTTGAGAGAACCAAAGTGATGTAATCACTATGTCTGTAATGTAATCTAAGCATAGCTATGT
>NC_041337.1:39121782-39126782 GCF_004354835.1 Perca flavescens | reverse complement strand
TACCTACATGTTCCTAATTACACACTTTACTTTTGCTGTAACATATATATATATTAGGGCTGTCAAACGATAACATTTTTTTAATCGTGATTAATCGCTGAAGGTCTATAGTTAATCGCGATTAATCGCATGTTTTATCACAATTAAAATTTGATTTTGCATTTGAGAACTGTTTTTAAGTACATAACAATGGAAAGCATTTCTTACCAGTGTATCTTGATTGGTAATCAAATGAATGCAAAGAAAGTTACTTTATGAACTTGACTATTATTTATTTACTGTAAACAAATGTGTGAATCTGTTATTATTGCACAATTCCTCCAAGTACCTAACTAAAACACCACAGAAATTGACTGAGATGTAACACCAACACTTTGCTTATACAGTACAAACAAAGTCCAAAAAACAAGATGCCAAAACATTTAAACCTTTAATTTTTAACAAGGATTGAGAACAATTGACTGAGATGTAACACTTTTGCTTATACAGTACAAACAAAGTAGTCCAAAAACAAGATGCCACAGCAGGACATTTAAACCTTTACATTTTTAACAAGGATTGAGAACAATTGACTGAGATGTAACACTAACACTTTGCTTATACAGTACAAAGAAAATGGTCCAAAAACTAGATGCCACAGCAGGACATTTAACCTTTACATTTTTCTAATAATAGTAAATGTAACAATTCTCCTGGACAGAAAAGGGGTGGGCAATGTCCCAAATGACAAAAACAGTCAAAAACAATATGCAACAACACAGTCCTAAAACCGTATGCCACAGGACATTTGAAACTTGTAATTTGGACTGTAAAAGTGGAAAACTCAAGACACAAACTTATTTAAGCCAATCACTAAGACAGACCAGTTTGGTGACATTTTCAGAGGACAGTGAGGCTCTCTTCTTTTCTACAATGTGACCGGAGAGGGAGAACAGTCTTTCACATGGTACAGTAGTTGCAGGTGTCCTCCATAGAAATGGTGGGTTCTGCTGTGTACCGATCCACAGAAGTTTCAGCTGCTGTCTCCTCTTCATCCTCTGAGTCGGATGCAACCAGGAGGCTCGTTTTCTTTTTTGGTGGCTCTGGGTCTGTTGCTTCATTGTTATGCTGCTGGGCATTCAGTTCTTTAATCAACATCCAGACTTCATCCCTTTCAGATCTTGGAAGGCATTTCAGGTCCTTGAATCTGGCGTCGACTGCAGTTGCCACTTTCAACCACTGCATGTTCATGCTTTCTTTCCGCTTTGAAAGGTACGCAGTGAAGGCCTCTTTAAATCGGCACAGGTAGCCTGGATCATCATCAGACACTTTCATCACCCGGAAAACATGGCAGAGTGCAGGAAGGACCACTGAACAGGATATGTACTTGTCTCCTCCAACAAGTTCAGACACATACCTGCCATGAAAAATTAAGTGCAATTAATAGACCGTTATAAAAGACAAGAGACAATAATTCATCATTTAACTTTGCTTACTTGTTTGCCATATTACCTAGCCCCACTAAACCATGCTTTTTCGGCTCCCTCTCCTCTCCTCTCTTCTCCTCTCCTCCCTCCTTCTACCCCTCCCCTCCCCTCCCCTTCTCTCTCCAACTCTTATTTAACCCTCTGAAACATGCTTGTAAATAAGGGCATAGTGGCACTATGACATTTGCAATTTCTACAAAATAAAGAAAAATAAAGAACTAATAATGTGTTCCCCTTTTAACCTGTAGCCTAGGTTAAGCTTACCTGCAGGGTTCAAGGACTGTCTCAAGCTTTTTGATCTTCTCAAATTCTGCGTTGGTCAGGAAGGCTGGAGTGCTTCTTTCCTGATGGAGATCAAGTGTGGCTCTGAGTGCTTCTTTGTTTTTTTCCAGCCGAGTGATCATGCTCCGAGTCGAGTTCCATCGGGTTGGGACGTCTTGAATTAGAGCCTCCGGGTCTTGCCCTCTCTGTCTTTGTTGACATTGAAGTTCTGCTGCATTTACTGGACTGTGTTTAAAGTGTCCAACCAGTTTTCGGCATTTTGCCAACACATTTTCAAACCCACTTTCACGAAGTGACGTTGCAATGGACCTCTGAAGACTATTTGCAACGCACGGCATGTGTTCGCACGGCAAAAGTCTTGCTGCTGCCAGCATATTCCGTGCACTGTCTGTGCCGATAGTTGTAACTTTATCTGCAATTCCCCATGCCTCTGCAACTTCGCTGAAGTGTTCGGCACATGTTTCAGCGTAGTGTCGTTCTTCTGTATGTCAAACCGTTAAGGCAAATGAGTGCAAAGTCCAACCAGAGTCTATATAGTGTGCAGTAACTCCTAAATAATTTTGATTACTCACTGACGTCCAGTGATCCCCGGTTATGGCGCTTTTCCATTACATGGTACCTACTCGCCTCGACTCTACTCGCCTTTTTTGGTTTTCCATTACAAAAAAAAGTACCTGGCACCAGCTGTGATAAACTAACGTTGTGAATGTTCCAGCTGTAATAAACTAACGTTGTGTGAATGTTCCAGCTGTAATAAACTAACGTTGTGTGAATGTTCCAGCTGTAATAAACTAACGTTGTGTGAATGTTTCAGCTGTAATAAACTAACGTTGTGTGAATGTTCCAGCTCTGATAAACTAACGTTGTGTGAATGTTCCAGCTGTGATAAACTAACGTTGTGTGAATGTTCCAGCTGTGATAAACTAACGTTGTGTGAATGTTCCAGCTGTGATAAACTAACGTTGTGTGAATGTTCCAGCTGTGATAAACTAACGTTGTGTGAATGTTCCAGCTGTGATAAACTAACGTTGTGTGAATGTTCCAGCTGTAATAAACTAACGTTGTGTGAATGTTCCAGCTGTAATAAACTAACGTTGTGTGAATGTTCCAGCTGTGATAAACTAACGTTGTGTGAATGTTCCAGCTGTGATAAACTAACGTTGTGTGAATGTTCCAGCTCTGATAAACTAACGTTGTGTGAATGTTCCAGCTCTGATAAACTAATGTTGTGTGAATGTTCCAGCTCTGATAAACTAACGTTGTGTGAATGTTCCAGCTGTAATAAACTAACGTTGTGTGAATGTTCCAGCTGTAATAAACTAACGTTGTGTGAATGTTCCAGCTCTTGAACGTTGTGTGAATGTTCCAGCTCTGATAAACTAACGTTGTGTGAATGTTCCAGCTCTTGAACGTTGTGTGAATGTTCCAGCTGTGATAAACTAACGTTGTGTGAATGTTCCAGCTGTAATAAACTAACGTTGTGTGAATGTTCCAGCTGTAATAAACTAACGCCAGTGTGAATGTTCCAGCTGTGATAAACTAACGTTGTGTGAATGTTCCAGCTCTTGAACGTTGTGTGAATGTTCCAGCTGTAATAAACTAACGGTGAATGTTCCGGCTGTAATAAACTAACGTTGTGTGAATGTTCCAGCTCTGATAAACTAACGCCAGTGAATGTTCCAGCTCTGATAAACTAACGTTGTGTGAATGTTCCAGCTCTGATAAACTAACGCCAGTGAATGTTCCAGCTCTTGAACGTTGTGTGAATGTTCCAGCTGTAATAAACTAACGCCAGTGAATGTTCCAGCTGTAATAAACTAACGTTGTGTGAATGTTCCAGCTGTAATAAACTAACGTTGTGTGAATGTTCCAGCTGTAATAAACTAACGTTGTGTGAATGTTCCAGCGTTCCAGACGCCCAGCGGCATGCCGTACGGCACGGTGAACCTGCTGAGCGGCGTCAGTCCCACGGAGACGCCCGTGACGTGCACCGCCGGCGTGGGAACCTTCATCCTGGAGTTCGCCACGCTGAGCCGCCTGACGGGAGACGCCACGTTTGAGAAGGCCGCCCGCCAGGCCCTGCGAGCGCTGTGGAAGACCAGATCGGACATCGGGCTGGTAACTGTCTGCTGCTAGTTCAGGGAACCGTGGGAACCTGGTTGATTAAAAACACAAAGACAGAAGAAAGTGGCTCTAAACACATTCAGGGACCTGCACGTCTCTAACCTCTGTCCTCGTGTCTTTGTGTCTCTGTATCTCTGTGTCTGTCTTTCTCTGTATCTCTGTGTCTTTGTGCCTCTGTGTCTCTGTGTCTCTGTGTCTCTGTGTCTGTATCTGTCTGTCTGTATCTGTGTCTCTGTGTCTGTGTCTCTGTGTCTCTGTGTCTGTATCTCTGTCTGTCTGTCTCTGTGTCTCTGTGTCTCTGTGTCTGTCTGTCTGTCTGTCTCTGTATCTGTGTCTCTGTGTCTCTGTGTCTGTATCTCTGTCTGTCTGTCTTTGTGTCTCTGTGTCTCTGTGTGCAGGTGGGGAACCACATTAACATCCTGTCTCTGAAGTGGGTTGCCCAGGACGCTGGTATTGGAGCGGGGGTGGACTCGTACTTTGAGTACCTGGTGAAAGGAGCCATCATGCTGCAGGACGAAGAACTGCTCAACATGTTCCTGGGTAGAGAATCTCATTCATAAGACCTGCCAGTCTCCGTCTGGCTGTAGCGTTAGCGTTAGCAGCATAAGACCTGCCTTCTCTCCGTCTGGCTGTAGCGTTAGCGTTAGCAGCATAAGACCTGCCAGTCTCCGTCTGGCTGTAACGTTAGCGTTAGCAGCATAAGACCTGCCTTCTCTCCGTCTGGCTGTAGCGTTAGCGTTAGCAGCATAAGACCTGCCTTCTCTCCGTCTGGCTGTAGCGTTAGCGTTAGCAGCATAAGACCTGTCTTCTCTCCGTCTGGCTGTGGCGTTAGCGTTAGCAGCATAAGACCTGTCTTCTCTCTGTCTGGCTGTAACGTTGGCGTTAGCAGACCTAAAGACCCCTCTGGCTGTAGCGTTAGCGTTAGCAGCATAAGTCTCCCTCTGGCTGTAGCGTTAGCGTTAGCAGCATAAGACCTGCCAGTCTCCGTCTGGCTGTAGCGTTAGCGTTAGCAGCATAAGACCTGTATTCCTGTCTTCTCTGGCTGTAACGTTAGCGTTAGCAGCATAAGACCTGTCTTCTCTCCGTCTGGCTGTAGCGTTAGCGTTAGCAGCATAAGACCTGTCTGGC
>NC_041337.1:39109282-39119282 GCF_004354835.1 Perca flavescens | reverse complement strand
TTCTGTGTGATTATTCCCTCCAGAGATGATTTCTGTGTGATTATTCCTCCAGAGATGATTTCTGTGTGATTATTCCACCCAGAGATGATGATTTCTGTGTGATTATTCCCCCAGAGATGATGATTTCTGTGTGATTATTCCTCCACAGATGATTTCTGTGTGATTATTCCCCCAGAGATGATGATTTCTGTGTGATTATTCCTCCAGAGATGATTTCTGTGTGATTATTGATGATTTCTGTGTGATTATTCCTCCAGAGTTGATAGAGAGTGCGATGTACCTGTTCAGGGCGACAGGCGACCACACCTACCTGCAGCTGGGCCTCGATGCTCTGGAGTCCATCGAGAAGATCACCAGGACGCCCTGCGGATACGCCAGCGTGAGTCTGTCTGAACAAATGGTTTCAACAATATAATATACATTTTATTATTATTATTATTATTATTATTATTATTATTATTATTATTATTATTATTATGTTATTATTATACAGTTCTGAATACTTCTTTCAGCAGCTGTAGTGTCACTAGAGGCTTTTATTTTGGTATTTAACTAGAGGCCTTTATTTTGGTATTTGACTAGAGGCCTTTATTTTGGTATTTGACTAGAGGCTTTTATTTTGGTATTTGACTAGAGGATTTTATTTTGGTATTTGACTAGAGGCCTTTATTTTGGTATTTGACTAGAGCCTTTTATTTTGGTATTTCACTAGAGGCCTTTATTTTGTATTTGACTAGAGGATTTTATTTTGGTATTTCACTAGAGGCTTTTATTTTGGTATTTGACTAGAGGCTTTTATTTTGGTATTTGACTAGAGGCTTTTATTTTGGTATTTCACTAGAGGCCTTTATTTTGGTATTTGACTAGAGGATTTTATTTTGGTATTTGACTAGAGGCCTTTATTTTGGTATTTGACTAGAGGCTTTTATTTTGGTATTTAACTAGAGCCTTTTATTTTGGTATTTCACTAGAGGCCTTTATTTTGGTATTTGACTAGAGGATTTTATTTTGGTATTTCACTAGAGGCTTTTATTTTTGGTATTTGACTAGAGGCTTTTATTTTGGTATTTGACTAGAGGCTTTTATTTTGGTATTTAACTAGAGGCTTTTATTTTGGTATTTGACTAGAGGCCTTTATTTTGGTATTTGACTAGAGGCTTTTATTTTGGTATTTAACTAGAGCCTTTTATTTTGGTATTTCACTAGAGGCCTTTATTTTGGTATTTGACTAGAGGATTTTATTTTGGTATTTCACTAGAGGCTTTTATTTTGGTATTTCACTAGAGGCTTTTATTTTGGTATTTGACTAGAGGCTTTTATTTTGGTATTTGACTAGAGGCTTTTATTTTGGTATTTGACTAGAGGCTTTTATTTTGGTATTTAACTAGAGGCTTTTATTTTGGTATTTGACTAGAGGCCTTTATTTTGGTATTTGACTAGAGGCTTTTATTTTGGTATTTAACTAGAGCCTTTTATTTTGGTATTTCACTAGAGGCCTTTATTTTGGTATTTGACTAGAGGATTTTATTTTGGTATTTCACTAGAGGCTTTTATTTTGGTATTTGACTAGAGGCTTTTATTTTGGTATTTGACTAGAGGCTTTTATTTTGGTATTTCACTAGAGGCCTTTATTTTGGTATTTGACTAGAGGATTTTATTTTGGTATTTGACTAGAGGCCTTTATTTTGGTATTTGACTAGAGGCTTTTATTTTGGTATTTAACTAGAGCCTTTTATTTTGGTATTTCACTAGAGGCCTTTATTTTGGTATTTGACTAGAGGATTTTTTTTTGGTATTTCACTAGAGGCTTTTATTTTGGTATTTGACTAGAGGCTTTTATTTTGGTATTTGACTAGAGGCTTTTATTTTGGTATTTAACTAGAGGCTTTTATTTTGGTATTTGACTAGAGGCCTTTATTTTGGTATTTGACTAGAGGCTTTTATTTTGGTATTTAACTAGAGCCTTTTATTTTGGTATTTCACTAGAGGCCTTTATTTTGGTATTTGACTAGAGGATTTTATTTTGGTATTTCACTAGAGGCTTTTATTTTGGTATTTGACTAGAGGCTTTTATTTTGGTATTTGACTAGAGGCTTTTATTTTGGTATTTGACTAGAGGCTTTTATTTTGGTATTTAACTAGAGGCTTTTATTTTGGTATTTAACTAGAGGCCTTTGACTATTTTTTGGTATTTAACTAGAGCCTTTTATTTTGGTATTTCACTAGAGGCCTTTATTTTGGTATTTGACTAGAGGATTTTATTTTGGTATTTCACTAGAGGCTTTTATTTTGGTATTTCACTAGAGGCTTTTATTTTTTGGTATTTGACTAGAGGCTTTTATTTTGGTATTTGACTAGAGGCTTTTATTTTGGTATTTGACTAGAGGCTTTTATTTTGGTATTTAACTAGAGGCTTTTATTTTGGTATTTGACTAGAGGCCTTTATTTTGGTATTTGACTAGAGGCTTTTATTTTGGTATTTGACTAGAGGCTTTTATTTTGGTATTTGACTAGAGGCTTTTATTTTGGTATTTGACTAGAGGCTTTTATTTTGGTATTTGACTAGAGGCTTTTATTTTGGTATTTGACTAGAGGCTTTTATTTTGGTATTTGACTAGAGGCTTTTATTTTGGTATTTAACTAGAGGCTTTTATTTTGGTATTTAACTAGAGGCTTTTATTTTGGTATTTGACTAGAGGCTTTTATTTTGGTATTTGACTAGAGGCTTTTATTTTGGTATTTGACTAGAGGCTTTTATTTTGTGTGTGCAGGTGAAAGATGTGCGCGACCACGCGCTGGACAACCGCATGGAGTCCTTCTTCCTGGCTGAGACCATCAAGTACCTGTACCTGCTGTTTGACCCCGCCCACTTCCTGCACGGCGGGGGGGCGGAGGGCGACGGGTCGTGGGAGGCGGGCGGCGAGGACGGCCAGTGTGTTTTGGGGGCGGGGGGGTTCATCTTCAACACGGAGGCCCACCCTCTGGACGCCGCCGCGCTGCACTGCTGCAGCCAGCACGCCGCCGAGAGCCGCGCACTGGCTGACCTCCTGCTGACACAAGGCCCGCCCCCCGGCCAATCACAGACACAGGGCCCGCCCCCCGGCCAATCACAGACACAGGGCCCGCCCCCTGGCCAATCACAGACACAGGGCCCGCCCCCCGGCCAATCACAGACACAGGGCCCGCCCCCTGGCCAATCACAGACACAGGGCTCGCCCCCCGGCCAATCACAGACACAGGGCCCGTCCCCTGGCCAATCACAGACACAGGACTCGTCACCTGGCCAATCACAGACACAGGGCTCGTCCCTGGCCAATCACAGACACAGGGCCCGCCCCTGGTCAATCACAGACACAGGGCTCGTCCCTGGCCAATCACAGACTCAGGACTCGTCACCCTGGCCAATCACAGACACAGGGCCCGCCCTGGCCAATCACAGACACAGGGCTCGTCACCTGGCCAATCACAGACACAGGGCCCGCCCCCTGGCCAATCACAGACACAGGGCTCGTCCCCTGGCCAATCACAGACTCAGGACTCGTCACCTGGCCAATCACAGACACAGGGCCCGCCCCCTGGCCAATCAGAAAGCATCGCTCTGAAGCCCGGCGAGAAGAAGACGCCGCCGGCGCTGTCCTGTCCCGTGCAGCCGTTCAGCGCTCGGCTCGCCGTCCTCGGACAAGTTTTCACCGACAACACGTGGCGCTGCCGCCGCTCAGACCCGTTCAGACCCGTTCAGACCAGTTCAGACCCGTTTTCAGACCCGTTCAGACCCGTTTAGACCCGTTTAGACCCGACCCGTTCAGACCCGTTCAGACCAGTTTAGACCCGTTCAGACCCGTTCAGACCCGTTTAGACCCGTTCAGACCCGTTCAGACCAGTTTAGACCCGTTCAGACCCGTTCAGACCCGTTCAGACCCGTTTAGACCCGTTCAGACCAGTTTAGACCCGTTCAGACCCGTTCAGACCCGTTCAGACCCGTTTAGACCCGTTCAGACCCGTTTAGACCCGTTCAGACCAGTTCAGACCCGTTCAGACCCGTTTAGACCCGTTCAGACCCGTTTAGACCCGTTCAGACCCGTTCAGACCCGTTTAGACCCGTTCAGACCCGTTCAGACCCGTTCAGACCAGTTCAGACCCGTTCAGACCCGTTTAGACCCGTTCAGACCCGTTCAGACCCGCTCAGACCCGTTCAGACCAGTTCAGACCCGTTCAGACCAGTTTAGACCAGTTCAGACCAGTTCAGACCCGTTCAGACCAGTTCAGACCCGTTCAGACCAGTTTAGACCAGTTCAGACCCGTTCAGACCCGTTCAGACCAGTTCAGACCCGTTCAGACTAGTTCAGACCCGTTCAGACCCGTTCAGACCCGTTCAGACCCGTTTAGACCCATTTTTTCCAGCTTTTCGCACTTTCACAGTTGAGTGTTTTTCAATATTTTTATTTTTTTTTTCATGTTTTTGGCTTTTTTTTTTTTTTCAACGCTTTTCTTTTCTTTTCTGCGTTTGACGGTTTGTTTATTTTTTCAACAAAACCTCCTTATTGGTCTCCGGCCAGTACACTCTGTGTTTTAGGAAAGCTTTCAGGAACAAACTGAACTGGTGAAGAGTTGTGAGGAGGATCTGATGTCTGAGTGAAGCTGTGACGGATATTTATCAATTTAAACGTTGATTAATTTTAACTTGCAGCGCCGAGAGCTACAGACAACTTTAACACCAAATACTCAGACATTTTATACTAAAGAGAGAGGACGTTTGTGTCGCTTTTTTGTTGGTTTTTTTCGACATTTTTGTTTGCTTTTTTTGACCTTATTTGTTCCTTTTTTTCGACATTATTTGTTGCTTTTTTCGACATTATTTGTTGCTTTTTTTTACGAAATTTTTTTGTTGCTTTTTTCAATGTTTGAGATGTTCCTGCGTGTGTTGAATGTGCAGACTGAAATTAGTCAGATTAGAAGGATTTAACGATTGAATTCAGATTATTTTATCACCAATCTATTTAATTTAACTATTTTTTCCTAAAGATTTTGCTCTGATTTCCTCTTTCATTTACAGTTACTAACGAACACGCAGTTTAAAAACTATGTTTGTTTGTGTATGTGGATGTTTCTCATCTTACCGCCAACATGAAGGACTCTGGGTAATATCAGAGATAGTTTAGTAGAGAGGATCTCTAGGACTAACCATCATGATGTGAATGTTTAATGTTGTGTAATGTTTGGAGCTGCCAGCAGGGGGCGGTACCTCCTCTCTGTGGATCCTGCAGAGACTTCTGGGGATTTATGGTATAAAAGATTTAAAAAAAACATATTTCAAAGTGATAATTTGCCTTTTTTCTGATATGGTTTTGCATATTTTTTTCACGTGAAGGACTAAAAAGTTTCCCTCCTCTGACTGAAAGATGAATAAAATGACCAAAACAAAAACACAGTTTCCTGCTTAAATCCTTTTTCGATGTGCAGTGAAGAATGTGCACATGACTGTCGGTCATGTGACTTCTAACAGCAACAAACTACGGCTGTTTGATTATGGAAACAATTACTTTGATCAGTATTAAAATCAGGATTATTAAACAGGATTCCTCGCTGACTTCTGGAAAGATGTTGTTGCAATTATTAAAGTAACCCTAAACTACCCCTAACCCTATAAACCAGAGAAAAACACCTTCAACTACACGCACAGACATACATACAGAGACACAGATGTACACAAGATGTTTCCCTTCAGACAGAATAAGAGATTACTACTAAATATAATGTGCAGAATCATCGTTTTTTTATTAGGAGCTGTGGAAGTTAAAGTTGCACCGTGCTCATTACGACAGAGCTGTGTGCAGCTATCGAGAAAGTGGTTAAAAGTAGTCCGGGTGAACTCTGAATGCACAGAAGGTTAAGATTAAGTCTTCAAATACAGAATAAGGCTTATATGGTAGAAAGAAACATTACGAACCAGACAGTTGGTAGAAAAGGGAAGCTGTGCAACACATGCGGCCTCAACCCTGGTGAAGATGCCAGGCTGCCTAGAGACAAGACACCCTGAGAGGAGGGAATAAAGACACAGGGGAAGCTTAGATCAAGGCTCACTTCGGAGGAGATCTTGGTGGACCGAGCCTCGACTTGATGTCTGTTGCTAGGGAACCTTAGACCCACAGCTGTGTTGTAACTTTTATGCTGGACTCAGTGAACTTTAGCCTGACCAGCCAGCCTCACATCCAGATGTTGCGTCAGGGAACTCCCCATTGGCTGGGCTCAATCCGAGGGGCGGGATAAACGGTTGTCTTTCAAATTCCCTCTGTACCAATAGGATAACTCTACAACCAATCAGAGCGGAGCTAGCCTTTTATGACCGTGAATGTGAACCACTGTGAGTAATAAAGACTTAGTTCATTGCTGCAACCAACCGGCTCTGTTAGCTCAGACCACTAGACACAAGTTACCTGCCACAAGCCAAGTTATTAGGTTGAGACTCCCAAACTACAGTTCGGAGCGTGGAAGCTGTAATGGTAACAATATGCTGGCTCTATACAAGCTAAAAGTCCTGATTATTTACATGGAGTTTGGTGGAGATATGCTGGCTCTATACACGCTAAAAGTCCTGATTATTTACATGGAGTTTGGTGGAGATATGCTGGCTCTATACACGCTAAAAAGTCCTGATTATTTACATGGAGTCTGGTGGAGATATGCTGGCTCTATACACGCTAAAAGTCCTGATTATTTACATGGAGTCTGGTGGAGATATGCTGGCTCTATACACGCTAAAAGTAGTGATTATTTACATGGAGTCTGGTGGAGATATGCTGGCTCTATACACGCTAAAAAGTCCTGATTATTTATATGGAGTCTGGTGGAGATATGCTGGCTCTATACACGCTAAAAAGTCTTGATTATGTACATGGAGTCTGGTGGAGATATGCTGGCTCTATACACGCTAAAAGTCCTGATTATTTACATGGAGTCTGGTGGAGATATGCTGGCTCTATACACGCTAAAAGTCCTGATTATTTACATGGAGTCTGGTGGAGTTTTTTCTTCACTATCAGAGGTGAAACTGCTCTCAGCCAGATGTTGAGTTACTCTTAAAGATCCCCCCCCCTCTGTCATATAGGGTGGGACCCTCACTTCTCTCCTCTCCTTCCTCCCTTGTCATCTTTCCTCTCTCTTTCTCTCGCTCCTTCTCTCTCTGGGTGAGTTCTTAATTTTTATTTGACCTTTTTATCACTTCATTTCCTTCCCTCCATTCTCTTTTGGCTCTAAAAATGCTTACTGTCTTTCCTCCCTCCCTCTATCCACCCTCTATCCACCCTCCCTCCCTCCCTCCTTCTATCCACCCTCCCTCCCTCCCTCCTTCTATCCACCCTCCCTCCCTCCCTCCTTCTATCCACCCTCCCTCCCTCCCTCCCTCCCTCTATCCACCCTCTATCCACCCTCCCTCCCTCCCTCCTTCTATCCACCCTCCCTCCCTCCCTCCTTCTATCCACCCTCCCTCCTTCCCTCCCTTCCTCCCTCTATCCACCCTCCCTCACTCCTTCTATCCACCCTCCCCCCCTCTCTCTCTCTCTCTCTCTCTCTCTCTCTCTATGCCCCTCCTCCCTCATATCCTCCCTCCCTCCCTCCCTCTCTCTCTCTCTCTCTCTCTCTCTCTCTATCCTCCCTCCCTCCCTCCTATCCTCCCTCCCTCCCTCCTTCTATCCACCCTCCCTCCGTCCCTCTCTCTCTCTCTCTCTCTCTCTCTCTATCCACCCCCCTCCCTCCCTCCTTCCCTCCTATCCTCCCTCCCTCCCTCTCTCTCTCTCTCTCTCTCTCTCTCTATCCACTCTCCCTCCCTCTTTCTATCCTCCCTCTCCCTCTCTCCCTCTCTCTCTCTCTCTCTCTCTCTCTCTCTCTATCCACTCTCCCTCCCCTCTTTCTATCCTCCCTCTCCCTCTCTCTCTCTCTCTATCCACCCTCCCTCCCTCTGTCCTCCCCCCCCCCCCCCCCACCACGGGTGTGTCTCTGGATCAGTATCGGTGACATCACGATGACTAACTACTGAGTGTTTACTTTAAAACAGATCAGGCATCTCCTTCTCTTTTCTACTCTGTTCTGTCATCTTTTATAACTTACAATTGAATCTACTTGACACTTGATTAAGAAATCACATGACATTCTCTGTGTTTCCACACGGATAAGATAAGTCTGTATTTGAATCACATTTACTGACATTATCTCTGACATATATGGATGAATATTACAAGACACCATTACCGAGGACAAAGGACCAGATGCCAAAGTAACAACATAACAACATACCCTAAATAAATAAACCTTCTAGTCTGGTTTCAAAAGTCACCAACTTATAAATATTAAAGTGCTCATATTATGCTTTTTGGCTTTTCCCTTTCCTTTATTGTGCATGTTATAGGTTTATAAAGTGAAAAAGTCCAAAGTCCCCCCCAAAGGGACTTAGCATCTCCAACAGAAAACAAACAGCACACCCTCATACTCTGCTTCTGACTGGCTAGTAGTCCTTACCTAGGTACTGTCAGGGCCCTCATACTCTGCTTCTGACTGGCTAGTAGTCCTTACCTAGGTACTGTCAGGGCCCTCATACTCTGCTTCTGACTGGCTAGTAGTCCTTACCTAGGTACTGTCAGGGCCCTCCTACTCTGCTTCTGACTGGCTAGTAGTCCCTACCTAGGTACTGTCAGGGCCCCTCATACTCTGCTTCTGACTGGCTAGTAGTCCTTACCTAGGTACTGTCAGGGCCCTCCTACTCTGCTTCTGACTGGCTAGTAGTCCTTACCTAGGTACTGTCAGGGCACGCCATTTCCGAACTTAACAAATCACAAAGCTGATGATACCATCTATCAACATCATTTTGTGTATTTTTGCATGTTTCGAGTTGTCTAATAAGCTCCAACAATGCAGAGCAACACATATCAGAGGAAAGAAAATGTTCGGGTAACCTTCTTGGTCTTTTAGTTTAAACTACAGAAGTATTGTCATTGGTTAGTTGAGCACCAACCTTGAATCTTAGCAACAGAGAATATTCAGGTAAATTCGCCAACGAAGCCAAAACAACCCAGAATCACAGAGAGGTAGATTCACACAGGACTAACACAAACAAAGACTATAAGGGCGTCTTCACACAGCCCTCCAAAAGATCTCAGATCTATTAGTCAGCATTTTTTGGGCAATGGTCCACTTTAAGAGGACTGAGTTTGGTTTAAAGAGGACTAGATGTGAAAACGCCCTTACAAAAACCCTGTGTGATTGGCTGAATATGATTGATGCTTCAAGAACTCTGATGACTGATGTTTATACTTTGATCTCTGACGCTGTTGGATTTATTAAGACAACTGGATACAGCGTTGGAAATCACCATCACCAAACCCACCAGACTCCATGTAAATAATCAGAACTTTTAGCGTGTATAGAGCCAGCATATCTCCACCAGACTCCATGTAAATAATCAGAACTTTTAGCGTGTATAGAGCCAGCATATCTCCACCAGACTCCATGTAAATAATCAGGACTTTTAGCGTGTATAGAGCCAGCATATCTCCACCAGACTCCATGTAAATAATCAGAACTTTTAGCGTGTATAGAGCCAGCATATCTCCACCAGACTCCATGTAAATAATCAGGACTTTTAGCGTGTATAGAGCCAGCATATCTCCACCAGACTCCATGTAAATAATCAGGACTTTTAGCGTGTATAGAGCCAGCATATCTCCACATGTAAATGGGTGAATTAAGGGTTTATTTCAACCAAACCCGAGTGGTGATTGTTGGAACAGTGGAAAGATGAACCAAGATGGCTTTTGGTAGTTTTATTTAGTTTCTGTCTACTTTGAATGAAGTGTGTTTTACGATGATAAAAGTCCTGATGATTTACGTCTTCCTACACCTGTGACACCCTGCAGTGCCCTGCTATGCCATGAACTACTACAACTACAATTTCTAGTCACTGTTCCATTATCTTTATTGTGACTGTTAGGGCCACTGTTCATCACCCCCC
>NC_041337.1:39096782-39104282 GCF_004354835.1 Perca flavescens | reverse complement strand
ATCTTTGGTTTCTGTAACAGAAGAAGTTGTTTTCATGTAAGAGATCGTCTCTCCGTGTGTGGAAACACGGCCCAGGCAGAACTACTGTTCGTGGAGATATCAACCTTCATTTAAAGATGATTCAAAGTTTCCAGGGGTCTCATTTATAAACATGGGGCTGTACGCCACTTCCCACGCAAAGGTCGTGATTCATAAAAACTAACTTGACGGAGAATGTTTGGTCCTCCACGCAAACTCTGACCCGTGTACGCACATTATGGAGACAGAATAGGAACTGAACGGAAGTCAGACTGCAGAAAGTAAATGGGAATAAAATTACTCGTAATATTTTCTAGTATTGATGCCTCACGCACATTCTTTCTCTCCATATCATCCACGTTACCATGAAGATGAAATCCAGCAGAGTTATTTGCGCTTGTACTGAGTGATAACTTTTCCATAAACACCTCCAACTCAAATCTTAAATAAAAACTCATTCTTAATATTTAATCAGCGCTGTCTCGCTGTCAGATTGTCCTCTACGGAGCTCAGGAGGAGGAGATGGTCCGACTACATGGAATACAGGATAGCATCAAATACCCTACCATTAGATAACGGCAGAACTCAGTGTAAATAACTAAATATCTGTCTTTAATACTGTGCATATATCATCAAATGTCAAAGTCTGTAAATACAGCCGTTAAGCTCTCGTGCAATCGTTACCCTTAATGTCCTCGTTATCAGTCCGAACTTTAATACTGTTTGTAACAAACCCTGCATGAACAAAAGTGTGTTTGCCTATTACACTTCGTCTTCAGATTGTATCTCGGGGTGGGGGGTACCACTAGTTGATGCTGTGATTTTAGCAACGTGTTAACAATCACAAATAGTTGTAAACATATAAATACTGTTGTGAACCCCGTGTGTAATGCTGCATGATGGCCCTGCTGGCCCTGCAGGAGGACTAACCCTCAATGGAAGAATCAGGAGAGAACTTCAGGGACCATGACGATGACTGGCTCATATGCTGATTTAAATTCCTAATATAGCTGTAATAGTAATATAGCTGTAATAGTAATATAGCTGTAATAGTAATATAGCTGTAATAGTAATATAGCTGAGCTCTTGGATCTATGTACTGAATTGGGTCCAGTAGAGAGGGCAAGGCGCCGGAACCGGGCCATCCCGGTCTAAATACAGGTCCTCGCCACTCTTCAAGTGTTTTTTTTTAATACATATTATATATAATCTAATATAGTTCTGTTAAATCTTATTATATACGTCTGGTATATCGAAGCTGGCCCCGAGTGCCGTAATGCCTGCCGTTATGTAGTCTATAGATCAGGGTTATATACACTGTGCAAGAACAGGCCGAAATTATAATTCAATTTGCAGCAATTCCTGAACGTCTGAGAAGTTTTTTGCTTTTTCTCCGCCAGTCATCATGATTCGGTGGAACAACTGCCAGGGTCATTACAGCTTTTTTTCGATTGCTAAACGACAGTGGGGCACAACTGGAGTCACATGTTCAAAACTCTAACTCCAGTCTGCACAGCAGCAGTTCATGTGGACCAGATTCTAGTTCGTTTCTCATCGCTTGAACACAGTTTTCTAAACTCTCCACACTTATCCCATGACTTTAACCTCAACCTGCACAACACTGTAGATCTACAGCACTTTGTTCAGATGCTAACACACTGCTGTCAACACTGTTAACCACACATTCAACACAGAATAGATCTCAGTCTGGTGCCTATCAAACACTGCTGATTGGAAGCCTCAGCAGGTGTCTAGTTATAGACTAGTTAGTGAACATATACGGTATTTATACAGAGAAAGATCAGAAAGACTTTTTTTGTATACAAACACCTAATAAGAATGAAACAATTATATCCTGTATGTTTGAGAGAAACAGGTAAAAGAGCAAAGATACCAACATGTCCAGGTAAGATGTCTGAGGTTATGTATAAAATATAAAAAAAAAGAAAACACTATATCTTTACTATAGTAAAACTGTGTTCTTACTGTTTTTCAGAAAGTAATGTCGGTGAAAGCAATAGAAACACCACATTCATTAGTATTTAGAGATGATGAAGACATCTAATGTGATGAAGAAAACTTGCCACATGATGCTGGAGAGAGGCAGGATTAGTCACACTATTCTCTGGTACTGTTACGTATGTACCTTTAGTGTTTTTAACCAGTAATTCCATAAATTACTAGAGACAAAATACTATATTGAAGAAAACTGCTGATTTTCATTCCTTCTTGTTTACCTTATGTAAAAATTGGTATGTTATACAATCTATATCTTTTCCTTAAATAAACTGTTGAGTAGTGTCAAGTCACTCAAATTGTTCAAACTGTAAAGATGAGAAAGTTTGTAATTTCTGTATTGGTGTTTGATGCTAGTGTTTTTACCCTCAGTGTGTGTTATCTCAGTGTGTGTGTGTGTGTGTGTGTGTGTGTGTTATCTCAGTGTGTGTGTGTGTGTGTGTGTGTTATCTCAGTGTGTGTGTGTGTGTGTGTGTGTGTGTGTTATCTCAGTGAGGATTGTGCATAGTGTTTGGCTGCACTGAGCCTGTTTTGCAGCTGATGTGAACTGTTTAGTTCAGGTGACTGTAGGTAGTGCAGACTGGATTTAGAGTTTTGCACACGTGACTCCAGTTGTGCCCACTGTCGTTTAGCAATCGGAAAAAACTGTAACACACTGATGTTACTGCATGAGGTGCTTTACATTGATTATTTATGGTTAAAAATGGGCATGTACAGGGCGGATAAGAGGCTGATCCACATACGCACGCTTGTAGTCAGTCTGTGATTTATAAAGGGAACACTGCTTACAGGTGTCCGTAAAAATCTGACTTTTTTTGGCGAACGCCATTTTGGGCTCTTGGGCGTACGTACACTTATAGTAAGGATCCCACGCACAGTTTTATAAATGAGACCCCTGAAAGGTGACACAAAGTGTCAGGAACTCATGTTTTAGTCTTCATTTACATTCAGTTTTAGTCTTTAGAGAAAAACATACATTGCTTTTAAGTAGTTAACAGGTGAGTGTATTTTGGAGTGACTACTATTCTTTGCAGTCAGATTTAGCAAAAATGAAATATTCAGAATCAGTGTGACTTTAATATCAGAGAACGTCTGACTTTGTTCTTGTAAATGGAGCACTTTATTCTTGGAAATCCTCACTTTTTTTTTTGGGTAAAGTACAGCGCCATTTGAGACACTACATATATTATTAATAAGATGGTTAATAAATAAAGGAAACTAATTCACATAAACTCATATATGAAAGTGTGTGTGAGCGTTCGCTAGAAGCTGTTTTCATTCTTTCAGTTGAGTTCATCACATCATAACACACCCAGCTGTACCCACAGGCTCACATTTCACCGGGCATTCCTCTGTGTGTCTGTGTGTGTGTGTGTGTGTGTGTGTGTGTCTGTGTGTGTGTGTGTGTGTGTGTGTGTGTGTGTGTGTGTGTGTGTGTGTGTGTGTGTATGAAGAAGCAAAGAGGGTGACTGTATGAAACCGAAGCCTGCAGGTCACCGTTTGCCCCGTAACACCAACTTCATGTTCTCAGTCTGCAGGAAGACACACACACACACACACACACACACACACACACACACACACACACACACACACACACACACACACATACACACACACACACACACATACACAGCACACACACACACACACACAGACACACACACACACACACACACAGCGTTGAAAACACTTTGCCAATATTACTCATTAAATCTGGGTATAATAACTGTAATGTAAATGTTTGTTGATTCGAGCCGACAGACGGAGACTGTGGGCCGGTCTGCTGTCGTCGTATCAGCGGCAGAGAGCTCAACAGTCCCCCCCCTCCTCCCACAGACCTTGGGCTGATTTCTCCCATTGACGTCTGTAAACATCCATCTATAAAGAGTTTTAGACCATGCCTTAGGCTAACCAGCTACCACGTGACTCATAAGCATACAACATGTCATTTTGAGTGAAAAAACAAACAGAAAATGCAAAAAAAGTCAAAGGTACAAGACTGGGTACATATTTTCATATCCGAGCGAAGGAACTACTCATCCCATAAACCACCGCGCACTACTGAACAATGTAGTTGAAGACACAACTGCAAAAAAGCCTCTTGAACAACTTCCAATCCAAAGACAGCCTTGTGCTCTTTTTCCTCCAAACATAGTGATTATTATATAGTAAATTTACAGTTAATAGCAGTTCTTTCAGTAGTACTCGTGTAATGATGGATATTCAATTCAATTCAATTCAATTTTATTTATATTATCAAATCATAACAAGAGTTATCTCGAGACACTTTACTATAATTTACAAAGCCCCAACAATTCCAACAATTACAGTAATTCCCTCAAGAGCAAGCAGTGCGACAGTGGCGAGGAAAAACTCCCCTCTTGGGAAGAAACCTCGGACAGACCCAGGCTCTTGGTAGGAGGTGTCTGACGGGCGGTTGGGGGTGTGATGAACAGTGGCGATAATAGTCACATTAATAATGGAACAGTGACTGGATGTAGCGGGGAGCAGCAGGGTTCAGCAGGAAGCTGCAGGGTTCAGCAGGAAGCAGCAGGGTCCAGCAGGAAGCAGCAGGGTTCAGCAGGAAGCAGCAGGATTCAGCAGGAAGCAGCAGGATTCAGCAGGAAGCTGCAGGGTTCAGCAGGAAGCAGCAGGGTTCAGCAGGAAGCAGCAGGATTCAGCAGGAAGCAGCAGGATTCAGCAGGAAGCAGCAGGATTCAGCAGGAAGCAGCAGGGTTCAGCAGGAAGCTGCAGGGTTCAGCAGGAAGCAGCAGGGTTCAGCAGGAAGCTGCAGGGTTCAGCAGGAAGCAGCAGGGTTCAGCAGGAAGCAGCAGGATTCAGCAGGAAGCAGCAGGATTCAGCAGGAAGCAGCAGGGTTCAGCAGGAAGCAGCAGGATTCAGCAGGAAGCTGCAGGGTTCAGCAGGAAGCAGCAGGGTTCAGCAGGAAGCAGCAGGATTCAGCAGGAAGCAGCAGGATTCAGCATGAAGCAGCAGGATTCAGCAGGAAGCAGCAGGATTCAGCAGGAAGCAGCAGGATTCAGCAGGAAGCTGCAGGGTTCAGCAGGAAGCAGCAGGATTCAGCAGGAAGCAGCAGGATTCAGCAGGAAGCAGCAGGATTCAGCAGGAAGCAGCAGGGTTCAGCAGGAAGCAGCAGGGTTCAGCAGGAAGCAGCAGGATTCAGCAGGAAGCAGCAGGATTCAGCAGGAAGCAGCAGGGTTCAGCAGGAAGCAGCAGGGTTCAGCAGGAAGCAGCAGGATTCAGCAGGAAGCAGCAGGATTCAGCAGGAAGCAGCAGGGTTCAGCAGGAAGCAGCAGGATTCAGCAGGAAGCAGCAGGATTCAGCAGGAAGCAGCAGGATTCAGCAGGAAGCAGCAGGGTTCAGCAGGAAGCAGCAGGATTCAGCAGGAAGCAGCAGGGTTCAGCAGGAAGCAGCAGGGTTCAGCAGGAAGCAGCAGGAAGCTGCAGGGTTCAGCAGGAAGCAGCAGGAAGCTGCAGGGTTCAGCAGGAAGCAGCAGGGTTCAGCAGGAAGCAGCAGGAAGCTGCAGGGTTCAGCAGGAAGCAGCAGGGTTCAGCAGGAAGCAGCAGGATTCAGCAGGAAGCAGCAGGGTTCAGCAGGAAGCAGCAGGGTTCAGCAGGAAGCAGCAGGAAGCTGCAGGGTTCAGCAGGAAGCAGCAGGGTTCAGCAGGAAGCAGCAGGGTTCAGCAGGAAGCTGCAGGGTTCAGCAGGAAGCTGCAGGGTTCAGCAGGAAGCAGCAGGGTTCAGCAGGAAGCTGCAGGGTTCAGCAGGAAGCAGCAGGGTTCAGCAGGAAGCAGCATGACATTGCAGGGCATCGCTGAGCTCGGCAGGGAGTGCAGCAGGACCACGGCGACAGCTGGAACCAGGATCTTGGTGCCAACGTTCTCCAAGGAAAATACGCTGGGGAAAAAACATAAGGACTCCGGGAGTAAACTCCCCAGAAGCTAGGATTAGTAACAAGCATTTCTGGGACTGGATACACACAAATAGTAATAGTAAAAGTAAATAGTAAATAGAAAATAGAAAGGGAGAGGAGAGAGCAGCTCAGTGTGTCAGAGGAAGGAAGTCCCCGGCAGTCTAGAACTATAACAGCGTAACTATAACAGCGTAACTAAGAGAGACAGGTCATAAGGAGAGGTAGCTTTTTCGGGCTTAGAACTCTCCCCCTGCCGGATCGGGCTTGGCTGGCCTGTCTCCCTCTACTTTGTTATGTATTAACAAAGTAGAGGGAGACAGGCCAGCCAAGCCCGATGACTCATACAGTATGAAGGCTACAGTAGCCTGAACCGATAATATTAACTAATGTTAACCTCCTGCAAAACTCACCATGCACAACTCTGTCGGTCTCGTCCCTCATGCTGGCCCTCGGACACACTACATTGAATGGGACCCGATTTAAAGTGGTTTTCACCCCTTTGGACACTTGTTCTCATCCTTGAAAAAAAAGCTACCATGGCAGCCAAGGAGATCATGATTGCACTGATAAGTCTACGGTGCAGAAAACGCAACACGTTTTATTTTTTAATTTTTATTAAAGTTTGTACAGTAGACATTAACGTTACAGTAGCCTACACAGTACAGCAGCAAAAATTCTCACGGACTTTAGCGGGGTTTAAATAAAACAGTAACATGACGTGAGTCCCACCAATCAGAGGCGTCACTGTGGGATTGTGGGATTGTTCAGGATTGTGGGTAATGAAGTACTTATCCAAGACATCGCAAATAAAATAAATTTATGTCAAGACAAGGTTGGTGTCCCATGAACTTTTGGCGTCTATATGAGCATATAGAATCGCTGAGTCATGTAGTAGCTGGTTTTAAGCCTACCATCAACAAGTACCATTTTCTGGCTTATACTCCAATTGTGGGGAAATTGGATTATATTTTTACTTCCAGAACCTGCTGTGGGTGGGACTGTTGAGCTCTATAGAGAGCCACTGGGAGGTCCCAGCTTTACACACACCGTTACAGCTGAATGAAAGTCTTGTGTTTTCTCCTTAACTTCTTCCAGGACATGAACACCTGTTTCCTGGGTGAAAGTCTTGTGTTTTCTCCTTAACTTCTCCAGGACATGAACACCTGTTTCCTGGGTGAAAGTCTTGTGTTGTCTCCTTAACTTCTTCAGGACATGAACACCTGTTTCCTGGGTGAAAGTCTTGTGTTTTCTCCTTAACTTCTTCAGGACATGAACACCTGTTTCCTGGGTGAAAGTCTTGTGTTTTCTCCTTAACTTCTTCAGGACATGAACACCTGTTTCCTGGGTGAAAGTCTTGTGTTTTCTCCTTAACTTCTTCCAGGACATGAACACCTGTTTCCTGGGTGAAAGTCTTGTGTTTTCTCCTTAACTTCTTCCAGGACATGAACACCTGTTTCCTGGGTGAAAGTCTTGTGTTTTCTCCTTAACTTCTTCCAGGACATGAACACCTGTTTCCTGGGTGAAAGTCTTGTG
>NC_041337.1:39084282-39089282 GCF_004354835.1 Perca flavescens | reverse complement strand
TTAGTACATACCTCACCATGCTTTACCTCAGTGTGACCTGTTAGTACATACCTCACCATGCTTTTACCTTAGTGTAGTCTGTTAGTACATACCTCACCATGCTTTACCTCAGTGTGGTCTGTTAGTACATACCTCACCATGCTTTACCTCAGTGTGACCTGTTAGTACATACCTCACCATGTTTACCTCAGTGTGACCTGTTAGTACATACCTCACCATGCTTTACCTCAGTGTGGTCTGTTAGTACATACCTCACCATGCTTTACCTCAGTGTGACCTGTTAGTACATACCTCACCATGCTTTTACCTCAGTGTGGTCTGTTACATACCTCACCATGCATGCTTTACCTCAGTGTGACCTGTTAGTACATACCTCACCATGCTTTTACCTCAGTGTAGCCTGTTAGTACATACCTCACCATGCTTTACCTCAGTGTGGTCTGTTAGTACATACCTCACCATGCTTTTACCTTAGTGTGGTCTGTTAGTACATACCTCACCATGCTTTTACATGCATGTTGCAAAACAAATACGCCTGAAGTAGGCTGTAAGGGAAATTATGATTCATACTTTCCCTCTTGTTATTATTAAACCGTTTGCATAGAATAATATTATACTGAATACTCTAAACAAGATAACATGGAGCCATTGCGTGTCCTTGTCTGAGCACGGTGTGTTCCTGAGGACATATAGGCCCTCCCAGACCAGATAGGGGACACGTCATCAACTCTGACAAGATAACTATAGACAACATCTACTGTGCATCATGATTTATTGCATTTATTATGAAAAGCAGCTGTAGAGAGCTTTTCATTGTCTGTACTATTCTGTAGTGCAGAGAAGGCCTCCGTGTTCTCAAGTAAAATGAACTTTAATATATCCTCAGTGGTCTCTGTCTATTCTAGATAATGAAATTATTCTAACATGGGCGCTGTTGTTACTTCATCTGGCCCACAAACTATCTGCAGAGAAATACTCAAAATATCTGCAGAGGAACACAGTTCTTCTGGAAAAGACGGACATGTTTAATATAAATCGTTAACATGAAAATGTGGATTAAAGCAGCTTGTGAAGGAAGTTATTGCTGGCTCTGTGAGTGAGCTTTATGTATTTCTCTCCGTTGCTGTTTTCTCTGTTTCTTCCCTGAACACAAACACATGTTGTGTAATCTCTGGCGTCTTGTTCTAATTATCTCCGTTTGTGTTCATGTTCTCGTGTCCCTTTGCTGATGACTTTCCATTCCTCTTCTCCAGTCAGCGGCCTTTTGTGCACACTTAAATCCTCCTGAGAACAGTTTGGGACTTTCAGGTGAACTTTGTAGAGATAAAACCTGTCGGAGCCGGCTGGTTGTTGTGGTTTGACTCGGTCGGTGGAGCAGAGAGAAGCCTTTAACTCTTCATGTGCTGGTGACTGATTTGAGAAGACATTAGAGTCTGAGAGTGGTGGTTCTGCCTACATGGTTTCATTAAGATTTAAAATAAGTTTGGACCCAAATATCTGAGTACCGTATTTTTCGGACTATAAGTCGCACCGGACTATAAGTCGCATTTATTTAGATTATAAATACAAGAGTTATTCAACTACACAATAGCACACAGAACAATACGCTGAATACGGTAGGTGTCCGGTATGTTAACGTAACACATTAGCAGTTATTGAACTATACAATAGCACCCAGAACAACTAGCTAGCAGGGCGGGGAGCATTAAAAGGTATTAAAAAGGTATTAAAAGGCGTGGAGACGTAGCTGCTCCGTGAACGAGCCCCTCCAGACTCCTTCCTCCAGCTCTGGACATCTTTCAGCCCACGATTAGCCGATTAGCTTTCTTTGTTTTCTTCATTGCAGTAAGAGTCACCTTTTCTCCAGTCTCCCTCATAAGTTTCTCCCTCATTTCAAACTCTCTTTCTGCTGCTCGATTACCGTTTTCGGGCTGCATATTTTACTACCTGCAGTTTGTCTCTTTTCTTTCTCAGTTGTCTTTAGCAGCAGCGTTCTAGTTGTCACAAGCCTAGAGCGCCCTCTCACGGCTGTAGACGGTAATGTTTTCATGTAAAAACATGTTAAATTATATTTATTTTGATATATAAGTCGCACCTGACTATAAGTCGCAGGACCAGCCAAAGTAGGAAAAAAAGTGCGACTTATAGTCCGGAAAATACGGTATGTGCATCTTATCCCCACATGTACTTTCTGCAGTCTGACTCCAGTTCACCACCTCACCATCTGCGTCGCCAATTCCTATTTTGTCTCCAAAATGTGCGTACATGGGTCAGAGTTTGCGTGGAGGACCAAACATTCTCCCGTCAAGTTTGTTTTTTATAAATCACAACCTTTGCGTGGGAAGTGGCGTACGCAAGTTTTCAGCCCCGTTTGGTGCATACGCCACGTTTATAAATGAGACCCCTGGAGATTTGAGGGGGGTTGTTGTTTTATTTCAGCGTTTTTGTTGTTGTTGGTTGATGAAGATAGAATATCAATTCATGCTTTTTATTTTTAAATACAGCTTATGAATGCAAATGAAGGGGTCTTAAAGCATGACCCGGTAGGCAGGGTGTGATTCGTGAAAAAAAGAGGTGGGTGGGTTGTGTGTGTGTGTGTGTGTGTGTGTGGGGAGGGGGGGGTTTTAAATAAAGATTTGCAATATTATCTCCACCGACTGAATAAAACCAAAACAACCAGCCAACCAACCAGGGAACAAAGTTCACCTGAAAGTCCCTCCGAGAGTCACAACCTGTTCTCAGGAGGACGGAAGTGTGCACAAAAGGCCACTGCTGCTGTCTTTCTGTCTGTCTGTCTGTCTGTCTGTCTGTCTGTCTGTCTGTCTGTCTGTCACACAGGCAGACAGACAGACAGACAGACAGAGAGACAGCTATATCCTGCAGAAATGCACACAGGGCGGTGCATTTCTGCCTCTCTAGGTACCGCCCCTCTGTTTGCAACGTACAATACACCAACAATAACACACAGCCAATATAAGCCATTACACGCAGACAACAGCAACAACACAAACGGCAATATACACACACATCATGCAAACACACACACACACACACACACACACACACAATTATTAAAGTAGCCTGATACATGACGCCACAACAACGCCACCAACAGGTCTGATCAGCAGAACATATCTCCTAAATAATTACATCTCAACTTAACTGGAGCAGAAGAGCTGAAGCTGGTAGTGTCTCTAGGTGGTGAGACATGTCTTATATCCGGCCCTGAAGCTGGTAGTGTCTCTAGGTGGTGAGACATGTCTTATATCCGGCCCTGAAGCTGGTAGTGTCTCTAGGTGGTGAGACATGTCTTATATCCGGCCCTGAAGCTGGTAGTGTCTCTAGATGGTGAGACATGTCTTATATCTGGCCCTGAAGCTGGTAGTGTCTCTAGGTGGTGAGACATGTCTTATATCCGGCCCTGAAGCTGGTAGTGTCTCTAGGTGGTGAGACATGTCTATTTTTAACACCGTGGAGGAGGTAGTGTCTCTGGGTGGTGAGACATGTCTTATATCCGCCCTGAACCTGGTAGTGTCTTCATAGGTGGTGAGACATGTCTTATATCCAGCCCTTAAAGGTAGTGTCTCTAGGTGGTGAGACATGTCTTATCTTCCCTATTAAACATTAAATGTGTTCAAATCTAGGTGGTTAGACATGTCTTATTGTCCTCCCCTCAGAAAATGGTAGTCTGCAACATGGTGAGAAATGAACAAACAAAACACAGACAGGCAGGCAGACAGACAGGCAGACAGATAACAGACAGACAGATTCCAGACAAGCATCTGACACCAGATAAGGGGGGTCTTCATATTTCATAAATCAGAAAGAAGTATTCCAGGAGAAAAAGAAAGATGGTGATGACCTGGGGAGGGACTTAAACAACCTGTAATAACTACAGATACAAACATTAAATGAGTTCAAATATAATGATTATAGAAACAGACCCACTGAAGGAAGGAAGGAAGGAAGGAGGGAAGGAAAAGGAAGGAATCTGCAACAAGGAAAATAAAAGGAAAAACAAAAGAAAGGAAGGCAGGAAGACAGGAAGGAAGGAAGACAGGACAAGGACAGACAGACAGAAGGAAGACAGACAAGGAAGACAGACAGACAGACAGATAAGGAAGGAAGAGAAGGGGAAGGAAACTAAGGAAAAGGAAGGAGGAAGTGAGGAGAAAGGAAGGAGATGAAGGATGACCTGGGGAAGGAGGAAATTAAACATCTGTAGAAACTACAGATACAAACAGAAAAACCAGTTCAGATATATGATTGATAGAAACAGACCCACTGAAGGAAGGAAGGAAGGAAGTGTGTGGAAGGAAGGAAGGAAAGGAAGGTGTGGAAGGAAGGTGTAAGGAAGGAAAGGAGGAAGGAAAGGAAGGAAGGAAGGAAGGAAGGAAGGAAGGAAGGAAGGAAGGAAGGAAGGAAGGAAGGAAGGAAGGAAGGAAGGAAGGAAGGAAGGAAGGAAGGAAGGAAGGAAGGAAGGAAGGAAGGAAGGAAGGAAGGAAGGAAGGAAGGAAGGAAGGAAGGAAGGAAGGAATGAAGGAAGGAAGGAAGGAAGGAAAGGAGGAAGGAAGGAAGCAAGGAAGGAGGAGGGAGGCTTTTGTGTTTCTGCCCGTAAAATAAAACTGATCGGACATTAGAGACTTCTAGAGAAACAACATCAGCTGTTCACTGACCGGATGATGTGTGTGTGTGTGTGTGTGTGTGTGTGTGTGTGTGTGTGTGTGTGTGTGTGTGTGTGTGTCTTGTGTGTGTCTTGTGTGTGTGTGTGTGTGTCTGTGTGTGTGTGTGTGTGTGTGTGTGTGTGTGTGTGTGTGTGTCTTGTGTGTCTTGTGTGTGTCTGTGTGTGTGTGTGTGTGTGTGTGTGTGTGTGTGTGTGTCTGTGTGTGTGTGTGTGTGTGTGTGTGTGTGTGTGTGTGTGTGTGTGTGTGTGTGTGTGTGTGTGTGTGTGTGTGTGTGTGTGTGTGTGTGTGTGTGTGTGTGTGTGTGTGTGTGTGTGT
>NC_041337.1:39064282-39069282 GCF_004354835.1 Perca flavescens | reverse complement strand
GCTACCACACACACACACACACATATACAGAGAAAAACACAGAGAAACACACACACACACACACACACACACACACGCTGATAACAAAGTCACCTTTTTGAATTTTTTTTTTTTCACATTTTGATGCTTTTCTTAAGTTTTTGTTGCCTTTTAAATGTTTTTGTCACTTTTCTGACGCCGATAACAGTACCATCTTATGTGTGTTTGTGTCTGTGTGTGTGTGTTTGTGTCTGTTTGTGTGTGTGTGTGTGTGTGTGTGTGTGTGTGTGTGTGTATGTGTTTTGTGTCTGTGTGTCTGTGTTTGTCTGTGTGTGTGTGTGTGTGTGTGTGTGTCTGTGTGTGTGTGTGTGTGTTATTGTGTCTGTGTGTCTCTGTTTGTGTGTGTGTGTGTGTGTGTGTGTTGTGTGTGTGTGTGTGTGTGTGTGTGTGTGTGTGTGTGTGTGTGTGTGTGTGTGTGTGTGTGTGTTTGTGTGTGTGTGTGTGTGTGTGTGTGTGTGTGTGTGTGTGTTGTGTGTGTGTGTGTGTGTGTGTGTGTGTGTGTGTGTGTGTGTGTGTGTGTTTGTGTGTGTGTGTGTGTGTGTGTGTGTGTGTGTGTGTGTGTGTGTGTGTGTGTGTGTGTGTGTGTGTGTGTGTGTGTGTGTGTGTGTGTGTGTGTGTGTGTGTGTGTGTGTGTGTGTGTGTGTGTTTGTGTGTGTGTGTGTGTGTGTGTGTGTGTGTGTGTTTGTGTGTGTGTGTGTGTGTGTGTGTGTGTGTGTGTTTGTGTGTGTGTGTTTGTGTGTGTGTGTGTGTGTGTGTGTGTGTGTGTTTGTGTGTGTGTGTGTGTGTGTGTGTGTGTGTGTGTGTGTGTGTGTGTGTGTGTGTGTGTGTGTGTTTGTGTGTGTGTGTGTGTGTGTGTGTGTGTGTGTGTGTGTGTGTGTGTGTGTGTGTGTGTGTGTGTGTGTGTGTGTGTGTGTGTGTGTGTGTGTGTGTGTGTGTGTGTGTGTGTGTGTGTGTGTGTGTGTGTGTGTGTGTGTGTGTGTGTGTGTGTGTGTGTGTGTGTGTGTGTGTGTGTGTGTGTGTGTTTGTGTCTGTGTCTGTGTGTTTGTGTGTGTGTGTTTGTCGTGTTTTTCGACATTTTGATGCTTTTCTTTGTCTTTTTTCCGAAGCTGAAAACAAAGTTAGTTTGTGACACTAATAACTTTAATCTGGAGTCATGTGTGTTTTTGTGTTTCCTTCATGTAAGACATGTTTTGTGCATATATATATATATATATATATATATATATATATATATATATATATATGTGTATATATACTCTCAGACTGGAAGTACAACTGGACCAACCGTTCCTATCTTCAGTAACTATAGCAACCATGGCTGTAAATGTCTGTATATAAGATTAATAAAGAACTCTTTGCCCGTTTGGGTTCATTCATTATTATATTATCTTTGCTCCTGTGTTGAATAATCTTTTATTTAAATAAATACTATAATACTACAGTGTAAAAATACGGCATCAAAATAAACATAAAGTACCAAAAACATAAAGTCGTCATTCTGCAGATTTAAAGACACACACACACACACACACACACACACACACACACACACACACACACACACACACACACACACACACAGACACACACAGTACATCCACGCACGCACACATATAGTACACACATACACACACACACACACACACACACACACACACACACACACACACACACACGCACGCACATATAGTACACACATGCACACACACACACACACAGTACACACAAGCACACACCAGGCTTCTGCAAAATTCAGAATTGGCCTCCATTCAACTCATAAATTGGAATTTGAATTGAATTGACTCCGCCCTTCAGGAAGTTGAATTGGAATGACAGGAAGTGGAATTAAATTGATGGCAATTAAAAAAGAATGTGTTAAATCTCACATCCATTCAGTGTTGGGAAGGTATCTTTGGAAATGTAATTGCTTACTGTTATAAGTTATTATAAATGTGGTTTGTATTACTTTATCAATGCAAAGCAATTTCCTTTTAATTCCATTAGTAACTAATTAAATTACACTCAATACTTACTCAATAATACAACTAAATAAAATTACATTAATTTTGTAATGTAATAAAATAATTTCATTACACTTAACTAGTCACTCCTCAACCCTGCATACATTTTGTTCCAAAATGTAGAACACTCTTTAAGAGAACAAATGTCTATTAATTCAACAATTGACAAGAATTGTTATCTTGATTTACAATAAGTAATAAGTAAAGTGTGCTTGCATGCTTTTAAACATATGATATCCAGTGTTGGGGGTAACTCCTTAAGAAGTAATAATGCCATAATATAATCACATTTGGTTGTAACTTAGTAATGTAACACATTAATGTTAATGTTACTGTTGTGAGTTGATCGGAGTGAATTGTTTAAGCCCTTTATGAGCTCTATGCCAGGCTCTTGCTGTGTTGCGCTACAGTAATGTAATGAGTAGAGTAATGAGTTACTATCCGTAGAGAATAACAAGTAAGATAATGCATTATGTTTTTTATTTAGAGTGAATAATGTGTATTACACGTTCTTGAGTAGTGACCCAAACACTGATGATCTCAAATATCAGTAGCATAATACCACCAACAGATGGGTTTTCAAAATAAAAGACTGTCTGTCTGTTAACTTAGATGTCTTAGATGCCTTTTGAAATGTGAAGTAGCCTTGATGGAGCCACAGACTGGAGCACTGCAGTGCTTGCATATGGCTCTGTGGTTTCCAGGTGGCAAAATTACGAATCCCACTATGGCCACGCCAAGACCCGCCCCCTCGAAGCAGCTCGATTGGTTGGGGTTAGGCATTTTGACCTTGAGTGGTTAATTTTAGGGTTAGGGGATTGGTCAGGGATAGGACCTGAACATGTAAGCATGGACGCCTGGCATGTGAATGCTATTGAAGGACAGGTCTTGGCATGGCCATAGTGGGAAAATAAATATTGCTTTCAGGTGTTCTTGGTGGAATTGTTCTTCAAAATGAACTAGTACAGATGACCTTTTAGGCCTGCTATTTTTTTCCATGTCGCTGTTATTACAGGTGTCTAATCTAGAAACGTTTATAATCTGAAGTTGTAAGGGACTTCTGAAACTTAAAAAGTCCAGTGTTGACCATCAAATTGTGTAGAAGCTTTCAAACAAATGTCCACCTCAAATTGTTTGGGTCGGTGCATATTTTGGTCATTCGTTTTCATTTCATAAACAGGTATTAAAAAAAAAAAAAACTAGATTTTTGTTTTAAAAACAAAAATTTGTAATTGAAATAAAAGTTTTTTCCTTTACATGGTCTCAAAAGGAGATGGGAGAAATGTAAAATATGCTTTGATTTTGTTTTTCTATTTCATACAACAAAACATAAAATCACTCAAAAATAGAAACGAAAAAAGTCTGTTTTTTCATATTCAGAGACCAGATGTTGCATTTCCAAGGCAACAGTGCCAGTGTTGCTTTCAGCCCAGCCTGAAACTACTCTGAAACCTATACTCTCATAATGCTTGGAGGGACCTTTATTTCATAATGGGACATTTATTGATTACCTTCTCTCCCTACCTTCCTCTGACTCTCTGTCTCTACCCACTGCAGAAACCTTCTCCCGAAGAGAGTCAAACCAGCGGAGGAAATAAACTTTCTGTTGCTGCCGTTAAGCTTGCTGATCTGGCAGAAAGTCACTGGTGGTTCAGGATCAGATCATGGGGATCAGACCTCTTTTATCATCTTAGGAACATCTCTAAAATACGCAAAATGTTGTCAAAAAGGATCTGGAAATGATAATTCACACTTTCATATCAACAAGACTTGACTACTGCAACTCTGTTTTTACCTGTCTGAATAAGTCTGCCCTGAACAAACTGCAAATAGTTAAAGATTCTGCTGCTAGACTTTTAACAGGTGCTCCTCGAAGGTCTCATATCACTCCAGTCTTGTCGGCTCTCCATTGGCTCCTGTAAAATTCAGGATTGATTTTAAGATTTTAGTGCTGACTTTCAGAGCCTTAAACGGTCAGGCCCCACAGTACATCCTGGACCTTTTGAAGCCATATTCCTCTGGCGAACTCTTCGGTCCTCTGGCCAGAACCTGCTTGTAGTCCCAAAGACTCGTTATAAGACCCGAGGGGACCTGTCCTTTCAGTCTGTTGCTCCCAGACTGTGGGACGTCCTGCCCCTGTCCATGCGTCTGGCAGACTCTGTTGTCTCTTTTAAAAAGGATCTGAAAATATGTTTATTTAGGAAAGCTTTTGGTTGAGGGGTTTCACTAGTGTCACTTTAATTTTACATATGTATATAAATTTTTATATTGTTTGTTTTACCTATTCTTTTGTACAGCACTTTGTGATTTTATCTGTGAAAAGTGCTTTATAAATACATGTTACTTACTTACTTACTTACTTACTTACCTCCAGTGCTGGGTCTAATGTTATAATGTTCGCTGCTGCAGCTAGCTAGCAGCTAGCCCCTGGTGCTGACTGACTCTGGTCCATTTGCAGAGCTGGCGTTACCTGCTCTAGCTAAGCTGGGAATCTGCTGCGCTCATGTTTTATAACATGCAAATAAATAGATGGAAATGAATAAAAGTAAAACATGTATTTAGGCTATTGAAGTATAATGACTAATGCATATGTTTATATGTATTGCCTCATTCATGTATTACATGATGTATTTCATCATAACCATATTTATGTAAACAGGTACAAGAAACAGATGATCAATCACTCAGGAAGTTAGGCTACAGTTTCCCTAAAACTGCAGCCTGGGTCAAAGCAAAACTGGGAGGCTACACCGGTACTACTCATGGATGTATTAAGAGAACTGGTACTACTCATGGATGTACTAAGATAACTGGTACTACTCATGGATGTATTAAGAGAACTGGTACTACTCATGGATGTACTAAGATAACTGGTACTACTCATGGATGTATTAAGAGAACAGGAACTACTCATGGATGTATTAAGAGAACTGGTACTAC
>NC_041337.1:39054282-39059282 GCF_004354835.1 Perca flavescens | reverse complement strand
TGTGTGTGTGTGTGTGTGTGTGTGTGTGAGTGTGTGTTGTGTGTGTGTGTGTGTGTGTGTGTGTGAATAGAGTGTGTGTCCTGCAGCACCAGAGTGTTGACATGTCCTTCAACAGAGCAGTTGTTATCCCAGAGTGGGACATCATGGGGAGATTGAATAAGAGTTTGGTTGTTGTGGTAGTTGAATGAGAGTTTGGTAGTTGTGGTAGTTGAATGAGAGTTTGGTTGTTGTGGTAGATAATGATGAATGAGAGTTTGGTTGTTGTGGTAGATGAATGAGAGTTTGGTAGTTGTGGTAGATGAATGAGAGTTTGGTTGTTGTGGTAGATGAATGAGGTTGTTTGGTGAATGAGTTGTGGTAGATGAATGAGAGTTTGGTTGTTGTGGTAGATGAATGAGAGTTTGGTTGTTGTGGTAGATGAATGAGAGTTTGGTTGTTGTGGTAGATGAATGAGAGTTTGGTTGTTGTGGTAGATGAATGAGATTTGGTTGTTGTGGTAGATTTGGTTGTTGTGGTAGTTGAATGAGAGTTTGGTTGTTGTGGTAGATGATTGAGAGTTTGGTTGTTGTGGTAGATGAATGAGAGTTTGGTTGTTTGGTAGTTGTTTTGTTGTTGTAGATGAATGAGAGATTGGTTGTTGTGGTAGATGAATGAGAGTTTGGTTGTTGTGGTAGTTGAATAAGAGTTTGGTTGTTGTGGTAGATTGAATGAGAGTTTGGTTGTTGTGGTAGATGAATAGTTGAATGATGAGTTTGGTTGTTGTGGTAGTTGAATGAGAGTTTGGTTGTTGTGGTAGTTGAATGAATGAGTTTGGTTGTTGTGGTAGTTGAATGAGAGTTTGGTTGTTGTGGTAGATTGGTTGTTGTGGTAGATGAATGAGAGTTTGGTTGTTGTGGTAGATGAATGAGAGTTTGGTTGTTGTGGTAGATGAATGAGAGTTTGGTTGTTGTGGTAGATGAATGAGAGTTTGGTTTGGAGAGTTTGGTTGTTGTGGTAGATGAATGAGAGTTTGGTTGTTGTGGTAGATGAATGAGAGTTTGGTTGTTGTGGTAGATGAATGAGAGTTTGGTTGTTGTGGTAGATGAATTTGGTTGTTGAGTTTGGTTGTTGTGGTAGATGAATGAGAGTTTGGTTGTTGTGGTAGATGAATGAGAGTTTGGTTGTTGTGGTAGATGAATGAGAGCTTGGTTGTTGTGGTAGATGAATGAGAGTTTGGTTGTTGTGGTAGATGAATAAGAGTTTGGTTGTTGTGGTAGATGAATGAGAGTTTGGTTGTTGTGGTAGATGAATGAGAGTTTGGTTGTGGTAGATGAATGAGAGTTTGGTTGTTGTGGTAGATGAATGAGAGTTTGGTTGTTGTGGTAGATGAATGAGAGTTTGGTTGTTGTGGTAGATGAATGAGAGTTTGGTTGTTGTGGTAGATGAATGAGAGTTTGGTTGTTGTGGTAGATGAATGAGAGTTTGGTTGTTGTGGTAGATGAATGAGAGTTTTGGTTGTTGTGGTAGATGAATGAGAGTTTGGTTGTTGTGGTAGATGAATGATGAGATTGGTTGTTGTGGTAGATGAATGAGAGTTTGGTTGTTGTGGTAGATGAATGAGATGAATTTTGTTTGTTGTGGTAGATGAATGAGAGTTTGGTTGTTGTGGTAGATGAATGAGAGTTTGGTTGTTGTGGTAGATGAATGAGAGTTTGGTTGTTGTGGTAGATGAATGAGAGTTTGGTTGTTGTGGTAGATGAATGAGAGTTTGGTTGTTGTGGTAGATGAATGAGAGTTTGGTTGTTGTGGTAGATGAATGAGAGTTTGGTTGTTGTGGTAGATGAATGAGAGTTTGGTTGTTGTGGTAGATGAATGAGAGTTTGGTTGTTGTGGTAGATGAATGAGAGTTTGGTTGTTGTGGTAGATGAATGAGAGTTTGGTTGTTGTGGTAGATGAATTTGGTTGTTGTGGTAGATGAATTTTGGTTGTTGTGGTAGATGAATGAGAGTTTGGTTGTTGTGGTAGATGAATGAGAGTTTGGTTGTTGTGGTAGATGAATGAGAGTTTGGTTGTTGTGGTAGATGAATGAGAGTTGTGGTAGTTGATGGTTGTTGTGGTAGATGAATGAGAGTTGTGGTTGTTGTGGTAGATGAATGAATGAGTTTGGTTGTTGTGGTAGATGAATGAGAGTTTGGTTGTTGTGGTAGATGAATGAGAGTTTGGTTGTTGTGGTAGATGAATAAGAGTTTAGATGAATGAGAGTTTGGTTGTTGTGGTAGATGAATGAGAGTTTGGTTGTTGTGGTAGATGAATGAGAGTTTGGTTGTTGTGGTAGATGAATGAGAGTTTGGTTGTTGTGGTAGATGAATGAGAGTTTGGTTGTTGTGGTAGATGAATGAGAGTTTGGTTGTTGTGGTAGATGAATGAGAGTTTGGTTGTTGTGGTAGATGAATGAGAGTTTGGTTGTTGTGGTAGATGAATGAGAGTTTGGTTGTTGTGTGGTAGTTTGGTTGATTGAATGAGAGTTTGGTTGTTGTGGTAGATGAATGAGAGTTTGGTTGTTGTGGTAGATGAATGAGAGTTTGGTTGTTGTGGTAGATGAATGAGAGTTTGGTTGTTGTGGTAGATGAATGAGAGTTTTGTGGTTGTTTTGTTGGTAGATGAATGAGAGTTTGGTTGTTGTGGTAGATGAATGAGAGTTTGGTTGTTGTGGTAGATGAATGAGATTTAGAGAGTTTGGTTGTTGTGGTAGATGAATGAGAGTTTGGTTGTTGTGGTAGATGAATGATTGAATGAATGATAGTTTGGTTGTTGTGGTAGATGAATGAGAGTTTGGTTGTTGTGGTAGATGAATGAGAGTTTGGTTGTTGTGGTAGATGAATGAGAGTTTGGTTGTTGTGGTAGATGAATGAGAGTTTGGTTGTTGTGGTAGATGAATGAGAGTTTGGTTGTTGTGGTAGATGAATGAGAGTTTGGTTGTTGTGGTAGATGAATGAGTTGTTGTGGTTGAGATGAATGAGAGTTTGGTTGTTGTGGTAGATGAATGAGAGTTTGGTTGTTGTGGTAGATGAATGAGAGTTTGGTTGTTGTGGTAGATGAATGAGAGTTTGGTTGTTGTGGTAGATGAAATGAGAGTTTGGTTGTTGTGGTGAATGATGAATGAGAGTTTGGTTGTTGTGGTAGATGAATGAGAGGTTTGGTTTGTTGTGGTAGATGAATGAGAGTTTGGTTGTTGTGGTAGATGAATGAGAGTTTGGTTGTTGTGGTAGATGAATGAGAGTTTGGTTGTTGTGGTTGAATGAGAGATTGGTTGTTGTGGTAGATGAATGAGAGATTTTGTTGTGGTTGTTGTTGTGGTAGATGAATGAGAGAGGTTGTTGTGGTAGTTGTTGGTTGTTGTAGATGAATGAGAGTTTGGTTGTTGTGGTAGATGAATGAGAGTTTGGTTGTTTGGTTGTTGTGGTAGATGAATGAGAGTTTGGTTGTTGTGGTAGTTGAATGAGAGTTTGGTTGTTGTGGTAGATGAATGAGAGTTTGGTTGTTGTGGTAGTTGAATGGTTGTTGTTCTGGTAGATGAATGAGAGTTTGGTTGTTGTGGTAGATGAATGAGAGTTTGGTTGTTGTGGTAGATGAATGAGAGTTTGGTTGTTGTGGTAGATTGAATGAGAGTTTGGTTGTTGTGGTAGTTGAATGAGAGTTTGGTTGTTGTGGTAGATGAATGAGAGTTTGGTTGTTGTGGTAGATGAATGAGAGTTTGGTTGTTGTGGTAGTTGAATGAGAGTTTGGTTGTTGTGGTAGATGAATGAGAGTTTGTTGTTGTGGTAGATGAATGAGAGTTTGGTTGTTGTGGTAGATGAATGATTTGGTTGTTGTGGTAGATTGAGAGTTGTTGTGGTAGATGAATGAGAGTTTGGTTGTTGTGGTAGATGAATGAGAGTTTGGTTGTTGTGGTAGTTGAATGAGAGTTTGGTTGTTGTGGTAGTTGAATAAGAGTTTGGTTGTTGTGGTAGTTGAATGAGAGTTTGGTTGTTGTGGTAGATGAATTTGAGAGATTGGTTGTTGTGGTAGATGAATGAATTTGGTTGTTGAGATGAATGAGTTTTAGTTGTTGTGGTAGTTGAATGAGAGTTTGGTTGTTGTGGTAGATGAATGAGAGTTTGGTTGTTGTGGTAGATGAATGAGAGTTTGGTTGTTGTGGTTGTTGTGGTAGTTGAATAGAGTTTGGTTGTTGTGGTAGATGAATGAGAGTTTGGTTGTTGTGGTAGATGAATGAGAGTTTGGTTGTTGTGGTAGATGAATGAGAGTTTGGTTGTTGTGGTAGATTGAATGAGAGTTTAGTTGTTGTTGAATGAGAGTTTGGTTGTTAAATGAGAGTTGAATGAGAGTTTGGTTGTTGTGGTAGATGAATGAGAGTTTGGTTGTTGTGGTAGATGAATGAGAGTTTGGTTGTTAAAAACGAGATGGTAGTGGTTGAATGAGAGTTTGGTTGTTGTGGTAGATGAATGAGAGTTGTTGTGGTGAAAGTTGTTGTTGTTGTTGGTAGATGAATGAGAGTTTGGTTGTTGTGGTAGATGAATGAGAGTTTGGTTGTTGTGGTAGATGAATGAGAGTTTGGTTGTTGTGGTAGATGAATGAGAGTTTGGTTGTTGTGGTAGATGAATGAGAGAGACTGGTTGTTGTGGTAGATGAATGAGAGTTTGGTTGTTGTGGTAGATGAATGAGAGTTTGGTTGTTGTGGTAGATGAATGAGAGTTTGGTTGTTGTGGTAGATGAATGAGAGTTTGGTTGTTGTGGTAGATGAATGAGAGTTTGGTTGTTGTGGTAGATGAATGAGAGTTTGGTTGTTGTGGTAGATGAATGAGAGTTTGGTTGTTGTGGTAGATGATTGAGAGTTTGGTTGTTGTGGTAGATGAATGAGAGTTTGGTTGTTGTGGTAGATGAATGAGAGTTTGGTTGTTGTGGTAGATGAATGAGAGTTTGGTTGTTGTGGTAGATGAATGAGAGTTTGGTTGTTGTGGTAG
>NC_041337.1:39051811-39053782 GCF_004354835.1 Perca flavescens | reverse complement strand
AACTGGTACTACTCATGGATGTACTAAGATAACTGGTACTACTCATGGATGTATTAAGAGAACTGGTACTAAGATGTAACTCATGGATGTATTAAGAGAACTGGTACTACCCATGGATGTACTAAGATAACTGGGATGTACCTGGTACTATGGATAAGAGAACTGGTACTACTCATGGATGTATTAAGAGAACTGGTACTACTCATGGATGTATTAAGAGAACTGGTACTACTCATGGATGTACTAAGATAACTGGTACTAAGATAATTGGTACATGGATGTATTAAGAGAACTGGTAACTGGTGTACTAAGATAACTGGTACCATGGATGTATTAAGAGAACAGGAACCACCATGGATACTGGTACTACATGGATGTAAGAGAACTGGTACTACTCATGGATGTATTAAGAGAACTGGTACTACCATGGATGTACTAAGATAACTGGTACTACTCATGGATGTATTAAGAGAACTGGTACTACTCATGGATGTATTAAGATAACTGAACTGGATGTACTGGTACTCATGGATGTATTAAGAGAACTGGATACTACTCATGGATGTATTAAGAGAACTGGTACTACTCATGGATGTACAAGAGAACTGATACTACTCATGGATGTACTAAGAGAACTGGTACTACTCATGGATGTATTAAGAGAACTGGTACTACTCATGGATGTACTAAGAGAACTGGTACTACTCATGGATGAGAACCAAGAGAACTGATACTACTCATGGATGTATTAAGAGAACTGGTACTACTACCATGGATGTATTGTAAGAGAACTGGTACTACTCATGGATGTATTAAGAGAACTGGTACTACTCATGGATGTATTAAGAGAACTGGTACTACTATGGATGTATTAAGAGAACTGGTACTACTCATGGATGTACTAAGAGAACTGGTACTACTCATGGATGTATTAAGAGAACAGATACTACTCATTGATGTACTAAGATAACTGGTACTACTCATGGATGTATTAAGAGAACTGGTACTACTCCTTGGAAACGCAACATCCGTCTCAGAATATGAAAATGACCTTTTTTGTTGTCCAGTGATTTAACTTTTTGTTATGTGAAATAGAAAATGACAATCAAAAGCATGTTTTAAATTTTGAAATTCCTTTCGACCATGAAAAGGCAAAAATGCCTTGTGTTTCAATTTCAAAATTTTGTATTTTAAAACAAAAATCAAATAAACACTCGTTTTTTGTTTGTGAAATGAAAATCGAATGACCAAAATATACACTGACCTGTTGGGCAAACATTTTAAATACTTGGTTAAAGTAAAGCATTCTGGGAAATGGAGTCATGTTCCATCATTTTCCACAAAATTACAATAAATTAAACTTAATTCTTTGTTCTGTGACTAGAGCTTTTAACATTCATTGTTGGGGAAACAAGTACAAGTAATTCAAACTAATATCATTTATAGAATATGTAATGTAATCATATCTGGCATATACTGTAGAGCTGCATTGTTCAACACTTAAATTATGTAAATTAATTTCTTTGAATTTTACTGAATTGCAATTCTGCTTCCTTTAATTCAAATTCAAATTGTAATTTAGATCCTGTTTTTGACATCAATTCAAATTCAAAAATTGAATTGGAATTTAGGAGTCATTCTCAATTCAATTCTGAATTGAGCACAAGCCTGGAACACACACACACACACACACACACACACAGTACACACACACACACACACACACACACACACACACACACACACACACACACACACACACACACACATGCACACACACACACACACACACACACACAGACAGCACAGATTCACGCACGCACACACAGACACACACAGGGAGAAACACACACACACAGAGACACACACACACACACACACAGTACACGAAAACACACACACACACACACACAGTTCACATGCACGATGCACACACACACACACAGATAGAGACACACACACAAAATGTCA
>NC_041337.1:39044311-39046811 GCF_004354835.1 Perca flavescens | reverse complement strand
GGTTGTTGTGGTAGTTGAATGAGAGTTTGGTTGTTGTGGTAGATGAATGAGAGTTTGGTTGTTGTGGTAGTTGAATGAGACTTTGGTTGTTGTGGTAGTTGAATGAGAGTTTGGTTGTTGTGGTAGATGAATGAGAGATTGGTTGTTGTGGTAGATGAATGAGAGTTTGGTTGTTGTTGGTAGTTGAATGAGAGTTTGGTTGTTGTGGTAGATGAATGAGAGTTTGGTTGTTTTGGCAGATGAATGAGAGAGTTTGGTTGTTGTGGTGAAACGAATGAGAGTTTGGTTGTTGTGGTAGTTGAATGAGAGAGTTTGGTTGTTGTGGTAGTTGAATGAGAGTTTGGTTGTTGTGGTAGATGAATGAGAGTTTGGTTGTTGTGGTAGTTGAATGAGAGTTTGGTTGTTGTGGTAGATGAATGAGAGAGTTTGGTTGTTGTGGTAGTTGAAGATGAATGAGAGTTTGGTTGTTGTGGTAGATGAATGAGAGTTTGGTTGTTGTGGTAGATGAATGAGAGTTTGGTTGTTGTGGTAGATGAATGAGAGTTTGGTTGTTGTGGTAGATGAATGAGAGATTGGTTGTTGTGGTAGATGAATGAGAGTTTGGTTGTTGTGGTAGATGAATGAGAGTTTGGTTGTTGTGGTAGATGAATGAGAGTTTGGTTGTTGTGGTAGATGAAGATTTAGTTGTTGTGGTAGTTGAATGAGAGTTTGGTTGTTGTGGTAGATGAATGAGAGTTTGGTTGTTGTGGTAGATGAATGAGAGTTTGGTTGTTGTGGTAGATGAATGAGAGTTTGGTTGTTGTGGTAGATGAATGAGAGTTTGGTTGTTGTGGTAGATGAATGAGAGTTTGGTTGTTGTGGTAGATTGAATGAGAGTTTGGTTGTTGTGGTAGATGAATGAGAGTTTGGTTGTTGTGGTAGATGAATGAGAGTTTGCTTGTTGTGGTAGAGGAATGAGAGTTTGGTTGTTGTGGTAGATGAATGAGAGTTTGGTTGTTGTGGTAGATGAATGAGAGTTTTGTTGTTGTGGTAGATGAATGAGAGTTTGGTTGTTGTGGTAGATGAATGAGAGTTTGGTTGTTGTGGTAGATGAATGAGAGTTTGGTTGTTGTGGTAGATGAATGAGAGTTTGGTTGTTGTGGTAGATGAATGAGAGTTTGGTTGTTGTGGTAGTTGAATGAGAGTTTGGTTGTTGTGGTAGTTGAATGAGAGTTTGGTTGTTGTGGTAGATGAATGAGAGTTTGGTTGTTGTGGTAGATGAATGAGAGTTTGGTTGTTGTGGTAGATGAATGAGAGTTTGGTTGTTGTGGTAGATGAATGAGAGATTGGTTGTTGTGGTAGATGAATGAGAGATTGGTTGTTGTGGTAGATGAATGAGAGAGGTTGGTTGTTGAGTTTGGTTGTTGTGGTAGATGAATGAGAGTTTGGTTGTTGTGGTAGATGAATGAGAGTTTGGTTGTTGTGGTAGATGAATGAGAGTTTGGTTGTTGTGGTAGATGAATGAGAGTTTGGTTGTTGTGGTAGATGAATGAGAGTTTGGTTGTTGTGGTAGATGAATGAGAGTTTGGTTGTTGTGGTAGATGAATGAGAGTTTGGTTGTTGTGGTAGATGAATGAGAGTTTGGTTGTTGTGGTAGATGAATGAGAGTTTGGTTGTTGTTGTAGTTGAATAAGAGATTGGTTGTTGTGGTAGATGAATGAGAGTTTGGTTGTTGTGGTAGATGAATGAGAGTTTGGTTGTTGTGGTAGATGAATGAGAGTTTGGTTGTTGTGGTAGTTGAATGAGAGTTTGGTTGTTGTGGTAGATGAATGAGAGAGTTTGGTTGTTGTGGTAGATGAAACGAGAGTTTGGTTGTTGTGGTAGTTGAATGAGTTTGGTTGTTGTGGTAGATGAATAAGAGTTTGGTTGTTGTGGTAGTTGAATGAGAGTTTGGTTGTTGTGGTAGATGAATGAGAGTTTGGTTGTTGTGGTAGATGAATGAGAGTTTGGTTGTTGTGGTAGATGAATGAGAGTTTGGTTGTTGTGGTAGATGAATAAGAGTTTGGTTGTTGTGGTAGTTGAATGAGAGTTTGGTTGTTGTGGTAGATGAATGAGAGATTGGTTGTTGTGGTGGATGAATGAGAGTTTGGTTGTTGTGGTAGATGAATGAGAGTTTGGTTGTTGTGGTAGATGAATGAGAGTTTGGTTGTTGTGGTAGATGAATGAGAGTTTGGTTGTTGTGGTAGATGAATGAGAGTTTGGTTGTTGTGGTAGATGATTGAGAGTTTGGTTGTTGTGGTAGATGAATGAGAGATTGGTTGTTGTGGTAGATGAATGAGAGATTGGTTGTTGTGGTAGTTGAATGAGAGTTTGGTTGTTGTGGTAGTTGAATGAGAGTTTGGTTGTTGTGGTAGATGAATGAGAGTTTGGTTGTTGTGGTAGATGAATGAGAGTTTGGTTGTTGTGGTAGATGAATGAGAGTTTGGTTGTTGTGGTAGTTGAATGAGACTTTGGTTGTTGT
>NC_041337.1:39036811-39039311 GCF_004354835.1 Perca flavescens | reverse complement strand
GAAACAGGTGTTCATGTCCTGAAGAAGTTAAGGAAAAAACACAAGAAACTTTCACCCAGGAAACAGGTGTTCATGTCCTGAAGAAGTTAAGGAGAAAACACAAGATTTTCACCCAGGAAACAGGTGTTCATGTCCTGAAGAAGTTAAGGAGAAAACACAAGACTTTCACCCAGGAAACAGGTGTTCATGTCCTGAAGAAGTTAAGGAGAAAACACAAGACTTTCACCCAGGAAACAGGTGTTCATGTCCTGGAGAAGTTAAGGAGAAAACACAAGACTTTCACCCAGGAAACAGGTGTTCATGTCCTGAAGAAGTTAAGGAGAAAACACAAGACTTTCACCAGGAAACAGGTGTTTCAAGGAGAAAAGGAGAAAACAAAGACTTTCATCCAGGAAACAGGTGTTCATGTCCTGAAGAAGTTAAGGAGAAAACACAAGACTTTCACCCAGGAAACAGGTGTTCATGTCCTGAAGAAGTTAAGGAGAAAACACAAGACTTTCACCCAGGAAACAGGTGTTCATGTCCTGGAGAAGTTAAGGAGAAAACACAAGACTTTCACCCAGTCAGGGCAGACAAATGCTGAACGCTGGCAGCTAAATAAGAGTTGTGACCCGCATCGGTTTCATACAGTCACCCTCTCTACTACACACACACACACACACACACACACACACACACACACACACACACACACACACACACACACACACACACACACACACACACACACACACACACACACACACACACACACACACACACACACACACACACACACACACACACAAACTCAGGAGACAGGGAAGATAGTTCTCTGTGTGTATAATCTCTGTCCAAAGCTAAACCTTTAATGAACTAATTTCAAGCAACAAAACAATTCGTCCATGAGTTCTGGCGAGAGCACAATTTGAATTTGCTCAGCCTGGCATTTAATAATGATGCTCATTACAGTTTTTTCCAATCACTTTGCTAGTAATTTCAGAACCGTGACGTAATTTTTCAAAACTCTAGACACAAAACTCAAAAACGGTCATCACTTGTAACACAGGCTGTCCAATGTTCAAAACATTACATCATGCATTCCTATCTTTAAAGAAATCTTGCACTGTCACAATCACTGGTTCAAAAAACTAATTGATGTTGAAATACTATTGAAACGTTACTTTAGATCAGCCACACACAAGCTACCCATAGTTTCACTGGGTCATTGTTCGTACAATCATTAAATATTGTAGTACAAAATAGGTGATACATGTTTCATTATGGTACTACAGGTAAATACATCCCTGTAAAAGTACTGCAGTGGTAGAGAGAGTACTACAGACACAGTGGAATCATTGAACAAAACCTGAAATGTATTGATGAAAAACAATACAGGACGATCACAAAATAATATAGTTAAAAATAATTAGCTACAAAACAGAAAAGAAAAGACAGTAGTACTGTAGTACTGTAAAACATCAAATGCAGTGTTCCACAACTTGCTTGTACTGTAAAAAGCAAAAGAATGGAGTGATTACTGTACTTCTACATCTTCATCAACTCTGTCTTGTGGATTTGGCCACAGGTTCTCATCTACATCACAACTAGCCAAACATCTTGGAAAAAACCTTCAGGCATGGCGAACAATGTGGTATGAATATGATATATATATATATATATATATATATATATATATATATATATATATATATCTCAATCATCAGTAACGAGTTGGCAGAATTGGACAAGCAATTCCAAGGGCCTGCATGCATACAGCGCAGTACTGTCAGTACTGTAAATAGTCTCAAAGGTGGTTCATGGGACCATAGAAACAGTGTCTGGTAAACAGTAGTACATTACAGTAGTAGTACATGGGACCATAGAAACAGTGTCTGATAAACAGTAGTACATTACAGTAAAGGTAGTACATGGGACCATAGAAACAGTGTCTGGTAAACAGTAGTACATTACAGTAAAGGTAGTACATGGGACCATAGAAAAAGTGTCTGGTAAACAGTAGTACATTACAGTAAAGGTAGTACATGGGACCATAGAAACAGTGTCTGGTAAACAGTAGTACATTACAGTAAAGGTAGTACATGGGACAATAGAAAAAGTGTCTGGTAAACAGTAGTACATTACAGTAAAGGTAGTACATGGGACCATAGAAAAAGTGTCTGGTAAACAGTAGTATATTACAGTAAAGAAGGATGATGAAATATTACATCCATAGATCATGTAGTGTAATTGGTTCATGCTCCACGCTAATTTGTGACAATGAATCTTGTTATCTTGAAACTTTCATGATCTAAACTACTTATCATATAGAGCAGTTGTATTGATTGATAGTAAGATGATTGTAATGAAATGAATAGACAATCATCTGAACTGTAATGTGTGAATTGCTTTTTGAACTAGTAGTACTTTGATGTTAAGTTGTGTCATATTGAACAGGTGATCTTTGTTAAATGGACAAATGATCTTAGGTTTTGTGTTAGAGTTTTGAAAAAATTGTATT
>NC_041337.1:38994311-39031811 GCF_004354835.1 Perca flavescens | reverse complement strand
TAACAAACCATTGAAAGCATCCAAACACTATCAGCATTAATAAAATTCAGTTGAAACAGTAGAAACAAACGAGTCCCAACAATAGATTTCCCATTCAACAAGAAAAAAGGATCTCTAGACTTCATAGTACAAAGTAATATGTTGCACGCCGATGTGCAGAAGTTAATATATTGAGATTCTAAGTCAGTATTTTAAAGTTTGTCATTACTTTCAGATTCCCAGTCAATATTCTAAGTTACTAAGTCAATATATTGAGATACTAAGTCGATACTTTGAGATGTTGAGTCAATATATTAAGATTGTAAGTCAATATTTTAAATGTTCTCATTGGTTTGAGATTCTTTGTCAATATTCTGAGTTACTAAATCAGTATATTGAGATACTAAGTCAATATTTTGGGATAAGTCAATATATTGAGATACTAAGTCAATATTTTAAGATAAGTCAATATATTGAGATACTAAGTCAATATTTTAAGATAAGTCAATATATTGAGATACTAAGTCAATATATTGAGATTCTAAAGCAATATTTTACATTTTCTCAATACTTTGAGATTCTTAGTTTATATTCTGAGATACTAAGTCAATATTTTGACCAGACGTAGTGGTGACTTAAACTTGAACTTATACTATATCTAAAATAATTTTGTAGACATAACAATGGATTTTGCCACTTAATGTTGGTGTTAACTATTTACTTTTTTTATACAATTTCACTAATTTCTAACCAGCAGAGGCTGATTTAGAGATCCTTTAAAAGCTGTAGCTACTTTACAGTTGATTATTACCTGATATTTAATCAGCATGTTATTTATTTATTTGTTTCAAAAAGGAGCACAAAAAAACGACCTCTGGATGGGAAAAGGGTATTTTACATCAGCTTTGAATGCAGCACGAGTATGGCGAGGCGAATTTCAAGTGAACGCAACATCTGTGTTTTTCCGACAACAGCAGCTACATCGTCATACGTTCCTCTCCAGTGAAATACAGACGGACACACTTTTACACCGTTAAGCTGTCAGCATTTTACTTTAGCTGCTAGTTAACCATAGGTTAACATTACCTGCTGCCAAGTGTAGTGTTAACTAGTGTGACATGCGGCGATGTTTAGGTTCCCTCGTCTGTTTTCAGAGCATCAGAGAGAAGCGCAGGCATTTCAGTGGCACCGAAATCTGCGTTGCAATTCGGTCCGGTAGATAACGGTCATTAAGGCACCGGTGCCGTATTAGCACCGGGTCTCTTGTTTTCTGTCAACGATGTGGCGAGGAGGTAACGTTAAGGCGGAGTTAGCAAGCTAACATTAGCTAACTAACACGGGCAGGTTCGCCGTGCTTTCATGCTGCATCGCTTACAGAGAACGAGCTGAACAGCGGGCTGGGTCTAACGTTAACGTTAGCGGCCCGCTGACCGACTACCGCTGGGTCCGCTGCCCGGGATTGTGGGGGAAAAATGTATCGTTTCAAATCGGTAACATAGACGTAATGAGTGGCACATAACCTGAACTAACATGGCATTTTATTTTGTTTGAGTTTTAAGTTGTCCAGTGGGACAAGTAAATTTCTCTTCCACTTGCCCTACAAAAAATCCACTTGTCCTGGACAAGCGGACAAGCCTTAATGTCGAGCCCTGGATAATACTACAGATAATACTACAGATAATACAGATAATACTACAGATAATACTACAGATGATACAGATAATACTACAGATAATACTACAGATGATACTACAGATAATACTACAGATAATACTACAGATAATACAGATAATACTACAGATAATACAGATAATACTACAGATAATACTACAGATGATACTACAGATAATACTTGAATGTTACACAGTACTTTTTCAAACTGTTTGATAATAACATTTCGGAAAACATGATAGTTGTAACATCTTATTTTTTTCCTGACACTTCTGATGTTTGTTTTATTATGATTCCAAGATCCAATATTATCGTCTTATTATGTCTGTGTGTGTGTGTGTGTGTGTGTGTGTGTGTGTGTGTCTGTGTCTGTGTGTGTGTGTGTCTGTGTGTGTGTGTGTGTGTGTGTGTGTGTGTGTGTGTGTGTGTGTGTGTGTGTGTGTGTGTGTGTGTGTGTGTGTGTGTGTGTGTGTCTGTGTGTGTGTGTGTGTGTGTGTGTGTGTGTGTGTGTGTGTGTGTGTGTGTGTGTGTGTCTGTGTATGTCTGTGTGTCTGTGTCTGTGTGTGTGTGTGTGTGTGTGTGTGTGTGTGTGTGTGTGTGTGTGTGTGTGTTGTGTGTGTGTGTGTGTGTGTCTGTGTGTGTGTGTCTGTTTGTGTGTCTGTGTGTGTGTGTGTGTGTGTGTGTGTGTGTGTGTGTGTGTCTGTGTTTGTGTGTGTGTGTGTGTGTGTGTGTGTGTGTGTGTGTGTGTGTGTGTGTGTGTCTGTGTGTGTGTGTGTGTGTGTGTGTGTGTGTGTGTGTGTGTGTGTGTGTGTGTGTGTGTGTGTGTGTGTGTGTGTGTGTGTGTGTGTGTGTGTGTGTGTGTGTGTGTGTGTGTGTGTGTGTGTGTGTGTGTGTGTGTGTGTGTGTGTGTGTGTGTGTGTGTGTGTGTGTGTGTGTGTGTGTGTGTGTGTGTGTGTGTGTGTGTGCAGCATTTTCTGCCCTGTGCTGATTGACTTATTGTTATTATTGTTTGGGCTGTCTCTCATGATACAGCATCAGCACCTGTAACCAGGTCAGCCATCAACGTTCCACAGTGAGCATATATAGCATTATGTCACGCTAGTTTTTCAGTCACGTCATTTCATTCTCCATCATGTCCGTTAGGACTTTGCAAGCCGTAAACACTCCTTGAATTTGGTCCACGTATTCTCCCTTGGCTCCTCGAGCTGTGTCAGATATGCAGCCACCACAGAGTCGTCATGTGCCACCGCTGTCGGAACAGCATGGGCGCTGGGCTGCACGTCTGGATAGATGTAAAAACAACGTTAATATATAGGCCACGTCAGATTCAACAATCAGGTTTAACATACCTTAATTTAAACGTTAGGCTATTCAAACTTTAGGAACCATTGTTGAGCAATTTTGTGAAACACCGGCCAACAGAAACAAATGTTGAGGTAAGCAGAGCATTGTTTTCATTATTCCTGGTTCAATCAGCTGGTGTCGGTTGGGCTGGTTGTAATTAGATCAGCTGGTGTTAAATCTGCATTATTTTTCTAAATCCTCCAGGATTGGTGCAGGTCTGTGTCGTCCTGCGGCACTGCTTCTTGCAGCTGCTCGCGACCTCAACAAACCCACACATACTCCTGTCTTTATTAACAACTCTCCAGTTGAAATCTTTAGATCTTTAGATTCTTAGGCATTCACATTTCAGACACCCTCTCATGGTCCTTCCATATCAGCTGTGCCATTAAGAAGGCAGATCAGAGGCTTTACTTTTTGCGGTGTCTTAAGAAATACGGTCTGTCCCTTAACATTCTACTGAACTTCTACCGCTGTACAATTATACCTGTATACTGACAGGTAATATTATAGGGTGGTTTGGTAGGGCTACTTCATATGACCTTAACCTACTGACTAGGGTGGTCAGGACTGCATCTAAAATCATCGTGGTCCCCCTTGAATCGCTCCAATAAATTTACTGGAAACGCAGCACTAAAAAGGCACCAGGTATTGTACAGGATTCTAGTCATCCTGCACACAATCTCTTCTCCCATCTTCCATCAGGGAGACGTTTTCAGAGCATCTAAACCCGCACAACACGTTTTAGGGATAGTTTTGACCCCCAGGTAATAAGGTTATTGAACGATAGCACAACAGTAGGGAGGGCTGTGGTCTGAACTTAGTCACTTATGTCTGTTATGTTGGATATTTTATAATGTTTTTAATGCTATTATGTTTTTAAAATTGTTATTATTGACTGGTGCTGAGAGAGTGCTAAGGCACATTGTATTTCATTGTTGTTGTACTTCGAACTAATATAAATATGACAATAAACTTGAACTTGAACCTCTTTCTTGCCTTTACCAATCGGTCGCGGAGGTTCTTCCAGATTTTCCGGCATATGACATCCTCTTTTCCAACATTCATGCCGATTTCTCGCCATGAACTCTGGCACCCCTGTCGATCTCTGTGCTCCTTCATGGAAGGATTGTAGAGATGCCTGTAGAGGCAAACTTGCTCGGAAAGCTTGCACTCAAATTTGTCCATGCTTCCTGTTTCTGCTTTATCGCGCACCGCTGAAAAAAATAGAGTGGTGCGCGCCCACTTTAAATCGTGGCGCGTGTAGATTTTGTGGTTCTGGTGCCGGTTCGGGCCTGGCCCCAGTGGCCAGGGTCGATTTAGGATCAATTCAAGTTGTCTCAGACTGCACCTTTAACCTTTGTGTTCATTTAATGGTAGGCCAGAAATAACTTACAGGAGTCCTCTAGTTGAAGTCAGTCATCTTTAGTGACAATATTGCAAGTAGTTACAGCTTATGCATTAGGAATCAGACTTCCTTCAAGACAATCCTCTCTCGCCCTACCGCCAACAGTCTTTCTGGGAGTCTGAATGCCCGACCTCACATTACCCTCTCTCTCTTTATCCTTCTTCAGATTCCTCCTTCTGCAACGTTGTATGTGCCGTTATCAGTGCACCTGGTCCAGGCCTCCGGTTCCCACCGCAATTCGCGTGGATCCATCACTAGACCATTGTTCTCTCTGCGTATCTGGACAGTTAATTTTAATACTGTGTTAATGAATTCACTGGGCACTTCTCTGATCCAGCTGCACCCTCCACAAGTCTTATCACTACCACTCCCAGGCCTTTAGACACAGAGAAAGCAAGGTCAAGGTGGCTTGTAGGCAAATATATTCTTCACGCACCAGCGAGATCTACGTCATTTTGACGTTGACTGTAAAACGGCCTAAACAATTATTTTCTTCCCTCTCGTCAGGACAAGACACACGAACCGTCTCACCAACGCCACCGGGAGGAGCTGCATTTTGTGGACAAGTATGGCCAGCCAATCACTATGCAGGTGGAGGCAAGAAGGGGGCATGGCCATAGAAGGCGGCGGTCCCGATGCACGACTGAATGCAACATCCCGCCAGAGAGACACTGGGACGCCCTGAGAGCCATGGGACTGATGGAGGGAGAGGGAGACGCCTACAGCGCAGGGTTCGTACTGCTGGAAGGAAAATGTTTTGTCATGTTGTATACCTGTCTTCTTTCATTTGTGATTGTCCTTTTGTGTCTGTACTTAAGTGTGTTGTATGTTTTTAAATGGATCTTAAGTCTAACAATAAAGCTATCATCATCATCATCATCGTCATGATTGAGCTAACAAAGAAGTTTGGTGTTTATATGTGCTGTATTTATTCAGTTTGGAAAGTCCCAGGATTTCTACAAAGCGAACATTAGCTTAAGTTAGCTGGCTGACTAAACAGGGAGGGAAAGTTCGAACTGCAGTAAAAGTTTGGGATTTGGGTTGAAGATTGTTATTGGGGATAGCGGCTAGGTTAGCTTGGCTCCGCCCTTCTACGTACTTACGCTCAATATCCATTTTCCTTCAGTACTACGTCTGGGTTTGAGGTATAGTCTTGGGTTTTCTCCGGTCAAATCTTTAGCGGTCCAATCAGTGACCAGAGGGAGTTGCTGAGAACGATGATGTTGAGGTTGTGCGCTAGTTTGAGTTGTAGTTCCGTAATGGCGGCGGAGAAAGATGCGAGCGAAGCCATTCGGTCCGTTGCGGCAACACTGCCAAATATCCAGAAGTTAAATCCCGAGCAAGAACAATCTTTGCTGAGTTGTGTTGGTGGCCAGGATGTTGTGGTACTCCTCCCTACGGAGTTCAGGAACAGTTTGATTTTCCAGCTCGCTCCATTAGTGGTGAAGGAGTTGGCTAAGGCTAACGCTAGCAATGCTAAGGCTAACGCTAGTGATGCTAAGGCTAACGCTAGCGATGCTAAGCCAACGTCATGAACAAACGTTAGCGATTGGTTATGGCAGATCCAGAGTGGCTCTGGGCAGATCCAATAGTTTTAGACTTCAACAGAGTACCCGCCTTCAAGGAAGTTAACACTTGTCAATGAAGAGAGGCCAGACTCTCTGGACAAATTAAATGTACCAGAGTCTGGTAGGACCAGGCTAGTGGACCAGAGTCTGGTAGGACCAGGCTAGTGGACCAGAGTCTGGTAGGACCAGGCTAATGTACCAGAGTCTGGTAGGACCAGGCTAATGTACCAGAGTCTGGTAGGACCAGGATAATGTACCAGAGTCTGGTAGGACTAGGCTAGTGTACCAGAGTCTGGTAGGACCAGGCTAATGTACCAGAGTCTGGTAGGACCAGCCTAATGTACCAGAGTCTGGTAGGACTAGGCTAGTGTAACAGAGTCTGGTAGGACTATGCTAGTGTACCAGAGTCTGGTAGGACCAGGGTAATGGACCAGAGTCTGGTAGGACCAGGCTAGTGTAACAGAGTCTGGTAGGACCAGGCTAATGTACCAGAGTCTGGTAGGACCAGGCTAATGGACCAGACTCTGTTAGGACCAGGCTAGTGTACCAGAGTCTGGTAGGACCAGGCTAATGGAGTCTGGTAGGACCAGGCTAATGTACCAGAGTCTGGTAGGACCAGGCTAATGGACCAGAGTCTGGTAGGACCAGGCTAATGGACCAGAGTCTGGTAGGACCAGGCTAGTGTACCAGAGTCTGGTAGGACCAGGCTGGTGGACCAGGCTAATGTACCAGAGTCTGGTAGGACCAGGCTAATGGACCAGAGTCTGGTAGGACCAGGCTAATGTACCAGAGTCTGGTAGGACCAGGCTAATGGAGTCTGGTAGGACCAGGCTAATGTACCAGAGTCTGGTAGGACCAGGCTAATGGACCAGAGTCTGGTAGGACCAGGCTAATGTACCAGAGTCTGGTAGGACCAGGCTAGTGTACCAGAGTCTGGTAGGACCAGGCTAATGTACCAGAGTCTGGTAGGACCAGGCTAGTGTACCAGAGTCTGGTAGGACCAGGCTAATGTACCAGAGTCTGGTAGGACCAGGCTAATGTACCAGAGTCTGGTAGGACCAGGCTAATGTACCAGAGTCTGGTAGGACCAGGCTAATGGACCAGAGTCTGGTAGGACCAGGCTAGTGGACCAGAGTCTGGTAGGACCAGGCTAATGTACCAGAGTCTGGTAGGACCAGGCTAATGGACCAGAGTCTGGTAGGACCAGGCTAACGGCTTGGGGGGAAGGTATGAATTTTGGAATAGACGAGTTTGGGAAGGGTGTTGAGTGCACGGACTGAAGTGAAAGGTATGAAAAGATAAATTCTACTTCAGAAGATTCAGATGGAGGGACAACATGTTTACCTTGGGGGTTTTAGTTTGCATGGTTAGCATGATGCATTGAGTCTCATAACTATTCATGAGTGGACGGCTGTTCTGCTGACACAGCTGACTGATTATACGTATGGAGGAAAACTATAAATATTCACAAAGGAATTACACATCATGGATCGTACCATTTGCACGTATGCACATCTGAACATTACACAGACCTACATACTCTCTATCTTCTTTACATTTAATCATTCGGCACTCTTTGGTCCAAAGCAATGAACAAATAAGGTACAATCAGTGTGTGTGTGTGTGTGTGTGTGTGTGTGTGTGTGTGTGTGTGTGTGTGTGTGTGTTTGTGTGTGTGTGTGTGTGTGTGTAACATATAATATATATAACCTTTCCTCTCCTCCTGGGTGCTGGTTTGTTTCAGAGACATATTAGAAGTATTGTTGTTTTATTTTGTTTACATGACGCTGGTCACGCTCGCCTCCGGCTCATCACCTGATCCAAGTCACGTGTTCCAGTGAGCAATCTTGATTGGTCATTCCCGATATAGTTAATTAGTTAATAAACACTACAGAGGGAATAGTGAGGGAGGGGATGAGGGAACGGTTTCAAGCACAGCTCTTGTTTTCTCTACACAGGCCTTACTACGGTCACATGACCGCGTCACCTGACCTGTACTCGGCCGATAGTCGCATGATGATGTCGCCGGATGTCTATAATCCACCCAATGGCTACCTGTCCAGATCCTCCAATGAGCAGCACCTGGGTAACAACTACCTGCCCAGCGTCTCCTACAGCTTAGATCACCTGGACAGACTGGACTACCAGGTGATTGATTCTGTCTCTGAGCTCATGTTTGTGTGTCTGATTCAGTGGTTCCCAACCAGGGGTACTTCTCAGGGCACCCCCCATCCCCAAAGAGGTTTTAGCCAGCACCAAAGGAAAATCACCAGCGCCAAAACGATAAGAATTGAAAGTTAAAGGAGAATTCCGGCCAATTTTTACGTTAATCTTGATCGCTATAGCTACGCATAGTACTTTCGATAGAAAAAACCCCGACCCGAATCAGTGCAGGTAACACGGAGAAGCTGCAGCTACGTACTACAAGTGTCCCCTGAGCTAAAACGGCAGTGCTCGGGGCAAGTTTTAGAGTGCCTTTTGTGCCTCTTAACAGACACAAAATGCAATTAATATGTCTGTGCCACATGAACAGGGCCCTTACGTGGCAACAAGATGTGTTTTCAACTCAGATATTCACCTACCCTGGCGCTCCGTGGATTTTTATTGGGATGATTATCACAGATGCCTGGCTGAATACACTCTCCGGACGGCAGCTAGCAGCTAACGGCTAACAGCTATCTGGCTGTACACACTCACCAGAGGGCAGCTAGCAGCTAACAGCTACTACCGCACTATTGTTTTTTTACATTATACACTTCAAGACGTGACATGATCTGTCCTCTGGAGGACATAGCCACACCACCACCGCTCCGTAGATTGTTTTTGGGATGATTATCACAGAAGCCTGTCTGTCACTCACCGGACGGCAGCTAGCAGCTAACGGCTATCAGCTAGCAGGGCAAGCTAGCTACCGGCAGGATCGAGACAGGGACCAGGGTAGGTGAATTTAAACAATGTCTGAGTTGAAAACGCATCTTGTTGACACGTAAGGGCCCTGTTCATGTGGCACAGACATATTAATTGCATTTTGTGTCTGTTAAGAGGCACAAAAGCACTCTAAAACTTGCCCCGAGCACTGCCGTTTTAGCTCAAGGGACACTTGTAGTACGTAGCTGCAGCTTCTCTGTGTTACCTGCACTGATTCGGGTCGGGGTTTTTCCATCGAAAGTACTCGCGTAGCTATAGCGATCAAGATTAATGTAAAAATTGGCCGGAATTCTCCTTTAAAGAAGCACTCGTTCCGGATTGTGTTTAAAAGCAGTTTGCCAAACAACCGTTGAACAAGCTGAATTTAAACTTGAATGAGATTTAATCTCAGTTTAGACTCTCCCAGTGATTTTAAATGTAAAGTTTTTATATAGCGCTTTGAGTAGTCTTAACGATTTTATTTTTTGAGTAGTCTTAACGACTACTCAAAGTAGCAGTCTTAACGACTACATAGTACAAGAACCATTCACCACACATTCATACACTGTGGCTGAGGCTGCCAAACGAGGTGCCACCTGCTCATCAGATAAACATTCACACATATTTACACTCTGATGCATCGGGGGCAACTTGTGGTTCAGTGTCTTGCCCAAGGACACTTCGACATGGGACTGCAGGGCCAGGGATCTAGCGCTCTACCACTGAGCCACAGCTTCCCCAGTATTTAAATGCAGTATTTAAATATGAATATGGGTTTTGTTATTTGGGATTTTATTTACTCAAGCATAATAGGCATTTGTTTATCAAGTTATCAGAAATAACAGAAAAAAAATGCATAGATTCCTGTCAAATAAGGTAACACAGACTCACTACCCTTACCTGTAGGAATAGTAACCACAACCCTGGGAAAAAAACTTGATTGTATGGCTACTTGTTTAGGAAACTTAACAGGGTTTGGCTTTTATTTGTTCATTCGAGGTTACAGAAGCTCTCCAGGCCAGAGTTAAAGGATAAGAGGCTCCAGGGGCCACTTCCCCCTCCGCGTCGGGCCAGCTCGCTCCTCGTGGTGTCAAACAGTTAAATCAGTTAACAGTTCATTTGTAGACATTCAAGACGCAGACCTAACATTAACAGAACTTGGTGGGGAAATATCACGACAAATCAGAAACACATCCCCAACCCAGCGCGGTTAGATAAGGTGCTTTGTTATTGGCGCTAAAGGAGACTTTTAGAATCAATAATAACGCCAAAGGCACCTGACCCAGCATCTGTATTTCACACGATGGGACTGAGAAGGTGTTGTTTTACGTGACTCATTTTAAGCCAATCCCTGACGTTCTACCAACCCTAACTAAGTAATTTTGTTTTGTTTGCCTGAACTTAACTAGTTCCGTGCAAGCTAATGTGGGGGTACCGTGAACCAAAAAAGTTGGGACTACTGATCTAATTAATTCTACGCATTACTATTGTAAGATACAAAAATAATCAGTAATCAGTGATGTTTTTTTCTATTCCAGGGTCCAGATATGTTGCCCTACCAGCCTAACTCAGAGAGCTGTCTGATTGGCTGCTACAACACAGAAGAGATGGAGCCAAATCATTTCCCCAGACAGGTAGGTCATTTCACTTTTAAAGTGTGAGCACGAATGCAGATTTTGTGGGGTGTCATGATTCAATTTAAATTTTAAGGTCACGATTTAACTCAATTTTTGTTTGAAACATTTTTGTTTTCAGCAGTGACGACAACGTCAAAATAAGAGTTTGTGGCAGACGGGTACTTTGTTTCTCAGAGTTTACGAGGTGCACTTGAACGCACCTATAGTTAAAAAAGGTTCACCTGAATGCACCATGGAGTCCCGTCAGAGCCCACATGCTTTACCTTTGTTGTTTGTTTCCGTAACACTCTCACGGGCATTAGTATCCCACAATGCAATGCAGTAGTAACGACAATGTTCATAACAGACAAACGAAGAAGCTCTGTAACGTTAAAACACTTTCATTTGCATTTCTACATATTTAAACGACGGTCTAGTTGTTCACCTTTTTCAGTAATTTAAGCTTTATCTGGCAATGCTGCTGAAGCCGATGTTCGGCAAGGGTTACCATGGTTACGCCTCTCTAATGGCAAGGAGGCTCTCTGGAAGTGACGTTGAAAATTACAGCTTAGTGCGTCTGAGCTAAGCTAACGTTACCTTGTGTCTTTAGCTGAATGCTACCAGCCACTAAGCTAACGTTACCTTGTGTCTTTAACTGAATGCTATCAGCCACTAAGCTAAGCTGTGTCTGTTGTTGTTTTCTTTAGATGTGCCCAAGTAGGCGGGTGGAGAAAGAAGAAATAATGGTGGAATCGCCAATCCTGCTCAAAACATTTTTGACTTAAAATCTAATTTGAGACACACCTACTGATAAAATAACAGCTATGTTCTCTCACCTTCTCTGTAGTCCGACTATCAGCCTCCGTGGCGGTCCGATCGTCTCCTCGGATACCTTCCACTCAGCGAGCTGGATAGCGGGCTGGGCTGCGGCCCGGACAGCCCGCACCACCGCATGGTTCTCTCGGAGGCCGAGACGGACGCCATGTCCTCGCTGCCGGGCCACACCCCTTCCTCCCCAGGCTCCTCCTCTTCCTCCGAGTCGCTGCTCTCCTCCGAACCCAGCGACTCTGGCTTCCACAGCGTCAGCACCGGGGAACACCGGCGGCTGCATAAGATCCACGGAAGCCACGCCCACAGACAGACTCACCACCTGCGCTCGGGCCACTCCCCTCGAGAGCAGAGAGGACGCTGGGATTTGGAGTCCATCCCCGAGACGACGCCGATGGCTCACTCTGGAGCGCCACAGGCGTCCCGCTGCACTGTAGGAAACAGCACGACCACCACGGTTCACTTCCACCGAGCGGAGAGGAGTCCCACCTTACCGCGCCACCGCTCGCTGGCTTCGCCTTCCGCTGGTTAGTAAGACTCAAATCACTCCCCTAACCGGGGTTGACAGTAAGGGTTGCCCGATGGCCTGGGGCAATCCATAGAACAACCCACTTGTCTAGTTTTAATAATGTTCCCCAATCATCGTATCATAAACAACGTTATCATGCTGTTAAAGGTGCACTATGAGTTCCTGCATGGTTTCAGTGTGATTTCATTTTAGTCTCAAATGGTAGGCATCTCTCCTTGATCCACTAGCTGCCCCCCTGAACACACCGTGAAAAAGCCAACACAGGGGTCTTAAAGGCCAAACATACACTAGGGGCACAGGCTGTGCACCAAAATTCAACGTACCACATTGCAGCCAATCACCGACAACATGGGGAGAGGGGTTTGTTTGGTATTTACCTTGAACGTCAACAGAAGTGACGTCATACAGGAACTCATAGGGCACCTTTAAAGTGTTTGCATAAACATTTGTTGGAAATACAAATGTTCCAACACAAACTCTCTGTTTTTATAATGCACCAGGTTCAATAGGAACTGACCCCCCAACAAGTTTGTTTAACCCTCGTGCTGTCTTCCTGTCGACCTGCAACTTTTAGTTTTTCTGGGTCAAGATTTGAAATCAAAACTTTTGTCCCTTTTGCCGTTTCTTTCTGCGCTACTTTGATGTTTGTTTTTTCCAAAAAATGTTAAAATTTTTATAAACTTTCATCAATTTTTTTCTTTAAATGCTATAAAATTGAATTAAACACCCAAAATCCAGACTGATCTCATGAAGTGGCGCCACTTTGTATGCCATTATTGGTGTGATATCAAGACGCATACTCGCTTTTTAGCGTGTTTATCAGCGCCGTTTGGCCTCCATTGACTTCCATTACCTTGCCATTACCTTGCCATTGCGTGTTAATTGACGCCGTAGCGAGTAGTATGAGAGGAAATATGTAGGGATATTTGGTCGGGGGTGGATGGGTCAAACAGCACAGGACTGTCACCCAGGAGACCGGGGATCAGGTCCTGCATGTCACGCTTCCTAAACTCAACCGTAGCTTTCTTCTCGTGATAACACGCCAAGTCGGCTGTATACAGCGTAGCCATCCATGCGGATAGCTCAAAATGCGAACAGATAACACGCCACTTGGCTTAAAGGGATACGCCACCGTTTGTTATAATAGTTTAATATATAATATAATAGTGCTTATCATGGCCTACCCTAGCTGTAGATAGGTGAAATAGGTCTTATCATGGTCTCCCCTAGCTGTAGATAGGTGAAATAGGGCTTATCATGGTCTCCTCTAGCTGTAGATAGGTGAAATAGGGCTTATCATGGTCTCCTCTAGCTGTAGATAGGTGAAATAGTGCTTATCATGGCCTACCCTAGCTGTAGATAGGTGAAATAGGTCTTATCATGGTCTCCCCTAGCTGTAGATAGGTGAAATAGGGCTTATCATGGTCTACCCTAGCTGTAGATAGGTGAAATAGGTCTTATCATGGTCTCCCCTAGCTGTAGATAGGTGAAATAGGGCTTATCATGGTCTACCCTAGCTGTAGATAGGTGAAATAGGTCTTATCATGGTCTCCCCTAGCTGTAGATAGGTGAAATAGGGCTTATCACAGTGCAATTAATTAGGTTGTTTTTTGTCTTTTGTTGGCTCACTTTTACTCACAAAATGCCAACCGGCAACATAGGATTTCATTCATGATGCATGCACAAAAAATGCATTGGCCCACCTATCTACAGCTAGGAGAGACAGTGATAAGCCCTATTTCAACAAACGGTGGCGTATCCCTTTAAGAAAGTTGGCGTCTATGTTTACACAAAGTCATGATGTCACCTTGCAAATTCAATGAAACAAGTTATTTTTTTGGACAATTCGGTTGAAAGAAAAACCCAAATTTCTGATTTTTTCTTTTTCAAATATGGTCAAATATGACCTGAGGACACCAGGAGGCCTTAAGGACTTCACTTCTCCTTCCACGGTGGAAATATTAAAAGATCCATTTCTGGGTTTTATTCAGGACATCAGGTTTTAAAAAAAAAAATATTCAATATATTCTGAGTTTATTTTCCCTGTAATATCCCGACCTACAGTACAGGCCAAAAGTTTGGACACACCTTCTCATTCAATGAGTCTCCTTCATTTTCATGACTATTTACATTGTAGATTCTCACTGAAGGCATCAAAACTATGAATGAACACATATGGAATTATGTACTTAACAAAAAAGTGGGAAATAACTGAAAACATGTCTTATATTTTAGATTCTTTTAATTCGCCACCCTTTGCTCTGATTACTGCTTTGCACACTCTTGGCATTCTCTTGATGAGCTTCTAGAGGTAGTCACCTGAAATGGTTTTCCATCAGTCTTGAAGGAGTTCCCAGAGATGTTAGCACTTGTTGGCCCTTTTGCCTTCACTCTGTGGTCCAGCTCACCCCAAACCATCTTGATTGGGTTCAGGTCCGGTGACTGTGGAGGCCAGGTCATCTGGCGCAGCACTCCATCACTCTCCTTCTTGGTCAAATAGCCCTTACACAGCCTGGAGGTGTGTTTGGGGTCATTGTCCTGTTGGAAAATAAATGATGGTCCAACTAAACGCAAACCGGATGGGAAGGCATGTCGCTGCAGGATGCTGTGGTAGCCATGATGGTTCAGTATGCCTAATGTTGGAATAAATCCCCAACAGTGTCAAAGCCCCCACACCATCACACCTCCTCCTCCATGCTTCAAACCAGGCCCCCCCCCCACACCTCCTCCTCCTCCATGCTTCACGGTGGGAACCAGGCATGAAAGCCCCCCCACCTCCTCCTCCACACTATCACACCTCCTCCTCCATGCTTCACGGTGGGAACCAGGCATGTAGAATCCATCCGTTCACCTTTTCTGCGTCGCACAAAGACACGGCGGTTGGAACCAAAGATCTCTAATTTGGACTCATCAGACCAAAGCACAGATTTCCACTGGTCTAATGTCCATTCCTTGTGTTTCTTGGCCCAAACAAATCTCTTCTGCTTGTTACCTCTCCTTAGTAGTGGTTTCCTAGCAGCTACTTGACCATGAAGGCCTGATTCAGTCTCCTCTTAACAGTTGTTCTAGAGATGTGTCTGCTGCTAGAACATTCATCTGGTCTCTAATCTGAGCTGCTGTTAACTTGTGATTTCTGAGGCTGGTGACTCGGATGAACTTATCCTCAGCAGCAGAGGTGACTCTTGGTCTTCCTTTCCTGGGGAGGTCCTCATGTGAGCCAGTTTCGTTGTAGCACTTGATGGTTTTTGCGACTCCACTTGGGGACACATTCAAAGTTTTCGCACTTTTCCGCACTGACTGACCTTCATTTGTTAAAGTAATTATGGCCACTCGTTTCTCTTTACTTAGCTGATTGGTTCTTGCCATAATATAACAGTTGTCCAATAGGGCTGTCGGCTGTGTATCAACCTGACTTCTGCACAACACAACTGATGGTCCCAACCCCATTATTAAGGAAAAAACTTCCACTAATTAACCCTGACAAAGCACACCTGTGAAGGTAAAACCATTTCAGGTGACTACCTCATGAAGCTCATTGAGAGAACACCAAGGGTTTGCAGAGTTATCAAAAAAAGCAAAGGGTGGCTACTTTGAAGAATCTAAAATATAAGACATGTTTTCAGTGATTTCACACTTTTTTGTTAAGTACATAATTCCATATGTGTTCATTCATAGTTTTGATGCCTTCAGTGAGAATCTACAATGTAAATAGTCATGAAAATAAAAAGGAAACGCATTGAATGAGAAGGTGTGTCCAAACTTTCGGCCTGTACTGTATATTCTCCAAATATTCCAGGTTTAAACGGCGAATCTGTTATTTTAACCCACCCCCCGTGTGCAGGCTGCCGTACGGAGCCGTGCCAGCGGAGGGCGCTGTGGTTGGAGCAGCAGCAGGGCGGCAGCCGGCGGTTCGATGCCGCGGGGCGGAGTCAAACCATCACAGACCTGAGCTCCGGCCAGCGGGCGCGCCGGGCCAGCCACCCGAACACGGCGGAGCCAACCGCCCCGAGAGACAGCCCGCCGGGGGCGGCGAGCAACACGCTGGGGCCGCGGAGCCGGGCCAGTTACCCCAGCAACTGTCACCCCAGCAACCAGCTCAGCATCGACAGAACCAGCCTGACCAATCAGAGCGCTCCGAGGAACAGCCGAGAGGACTCTCTCTCTAAGAGCCCCGGCTCCTCCAGCGGCGCGTCCGACTGGCGAGGTTTCTCCACCCTCGGGACCCGCCCGGGCCGCGCCGCCGCTAACTGCCCCGCCGCGCCCTGCTACAGCACGCTGGGAGCCCCCCAGCACCCCCCCCGCTCGCCGCCCTCCCCCCGCTCCAGGCTGTCCAATCAGAAGTCCGTCAGGAACCAGCTGCTGCGGGCGCGCGCGTACCGCCTGGCGCGGGAGCGCAGCGAGGTCACGACGGACGAGGAGGCGCGCGGCGACGCCGGGGGGGCGGGGGAGGACGCCGCGGCCGAGGACGGGCGCTGGGCCGGGCGCTACTGGAGCCGCACGGAGAGGAGGCGCCACCTGGCGTTGTCACGGCAACACCGGGAGAGGAAGGGGGGCGCGGGGGGGGAGGAGGGCGGCGGCGGCGGGATGCAGCAGGCGCTCTCGTCTCAGACGCTGCTGGAGCTCAGTCACAGGAAGCAGAACAGACTCAGGAACAGCAAGCTGCTCGATGATTGGACGACTGTGGAGGAACTGCTCACTCACGGCACAAGGGTGGAGAGTGACAGCCAGCTCTGCCCCAGCCCTCTGCTATCTGTTACTACTGTCTGACACCTGCCCCAGGCCTCTGTTATCTGTTACTACTGTCTGACACCTGCCCCAGCCCTCTGTTATCTGTTACTACTGTCTGACACCTGCCCCAGGCCTGTTACTGTTATCTGTTACTACTGTCTGACACCTGCCCCAGCCCTCTGTTATCTGTTACTACTGTCTGACACCTGCCCCAGCCCTCTGTTATCTGTTACTACTGTCTGACACCTGCCCCAGCCCTCTGTTATCTGTTACTACTGTCTGACACCTGCCCCAGCCCTCTGTTATCTGTTACTACTGTCTGACACCTGCCCCAGCCCTCTGTTATCTGTTACTACTGTCTGACACCTGCCCCAGCCCTCTGTTATCTGTTACTACTGTCTGACACCTGCCCCAGCCCTCTGTTATCTGTTACTACTGTCTGACACCTGCCCCAGCCCTCTGTTATCTGTTACTACCCTGTCTGACACCTGCCCCAGCCCTCTGTTATCTGTTACTACTGTCTGACACCTGCCCCAGCCCTCTGTTATCTGTTACTACTGTCTGACACCTGCCCCAGGCCTCTGTTATCTGTTACTACTGTCTGACATTGTATAAAACACAGAGGTGGGACTTTATTTCAGTAAGATGTGTCCGGTAGTGAACTGAGAGACAGATAGAGCCATGAATCACACACACACACACACAAACACACACACACACACACACACACACACACACACACACACACACACACACACACACACACACACACACACACACACACACACACACACACACACACACACACACACACACACACACACACACACACACACACACACACACACACAGACACACACACACACACACACACACACACACACACACACACACACACACACACACACACACAACACACACACACACACACACACACACACACACACACACACACACACACACACACACACACACACACAGACACACACACACACACACACAGAGCTGATGTCTGTCAGTCTAACAGTGAGTGATTGAAGAATCAGTGAGTTTGAGGTAGAACTCTCTTCTCCACCAATGCTCACCAGGTGCTGGTTCTCTAAGAGCCAGCCTGATTCATCCACAGACCGAGAGCCGGAGTAGGGCTACGTCACGAGTCACTGCGCGAACCTCTGTTGTCATAGCAACGTGTCATGACAACCATCACAACAATGGAGGACCACATACCGATACTTTTGCTCCCAGCTTTACAAATTCACGCTGGAATTAGAAGCAAACCTCCCTGCTGCATGTTGGGTAGGCTTCTGAAAGATAAATAAATCACATCTGATGCATGGACTAGAGCTGGGCAATATATCTTATAGTATATATACAATATATATATATATAACAATAATAATATATATATATATATATATATATATATATATATATATATATATATATATATATATATATATATATATATATATTTTTATATATATATATATTATTTTTATATATATATATATATATATACACTTACCTAAAGGATTATTAGGCACACCCTACTAATACCGTGTTTGACCCCCTTTCTCCTTCAGAACTGCCTTAATTCTTGGTGGCATTGATCCAACAAGATGCTGGAAGCATTCTTTAGAAATGTTGGCCCATATTGAGAGGAGAGGGTCTTACAGGTGATGGAGATTTGGGGGATGCACATCCAGGGCACAAAGCTCCCGTTCCACCTCATCCCAAAGATGTTCCGTTGGGTTGAGATCTGGTGACTGTGGGGGCCATTTTAGGACAGTGAACTCATCGTCATGTTCAAGAGACCAGTCTGAAATGATGTGAGCTTTGTGACATGGTGCATCATCCTGCTGGAAGTAGCCATCAGAGGATGGGTACATGGTGGTCATAAAGGGATGGACATGGTCAGAAACTATGCTCAGGTAGGCTGTGGCATTTAAACCATGCCCAGTTGGTACTAAGGGGCCTAAAGTGTGCCGAGAAAACCTCCCCCACACCATTACACCACCCCCACCACCAGCAGCCTGCCCAGTGGTAACAAGGCATGACCGATCCATGTTCTCATTCTGACTCTACCATCTGAATGTCTCAACAGAAATCGAGACTCATCAGACCAGGCAACATCTTTACAGTCTTCAACTGTCTGATTTTGGTGAGCTCGTGCAAACTGTAGCCTCATGTTCCTATTGTTAGTGGAGATGAGAGGTACCGGGGGGTATTCTGCTGGTGTAGCCTCATGTTCCTATTGTTAGTGGAGATGAGAGGTACCCGGGGGGGTCTTCTGCTGGTGTAGCCTCATGTTCCTATTGTTAGAGGAGATGAGAGGTATTTCTGCTGGTGTAGCCTCATGTTCCTATTGTTAGTGGAGATGAGAGGTACCCGGTGGGGTATTCTGCTGGTGTAGCCTCATGTTCCTATTGTTAGTGGAGATGAGTGGTACCCGGTGGGGTATTCTGCTGGTGTAGCCTCATGTTCCTATTGGGGAGAGGAGTGGTACCCGGGGGTATTCTGCTGGTGTAGCCTCATGTTCCTATTGTTAGTGGAGATGAGTGGTACCGGGGGTATTCTGCTGGTGTAGCCTCATGTTCCTATTGTTAGAGGAGATGAGAGGTACCCGGGGGTATTCTGCTGGTGTAGCCTCATGTTCCTATTGTTAGAGGAGATGAGTGGTACCCGGGGGGGTCTTCTGCTGGTGTAGCCTCATGTTCCTATTGTTAGTGGAGATGAGTGGTACCCGGTGGGGTATTCTGCTGGTGTAGCCTCATGTTCCTATTGTTAGTGGAGAGGAGTGGTACCCGGGGGGGTATTCTGCTGGTGTAGCCTCATGTTCCTATTGTTAGTGGAGATGAGTGGTACCCGGGGGGGTATTCTGCTGGTGTAGCCTCATGTTCCTATTGTTAGAGGAGATGAGAGGTACCCGGGGGGGTATTCTGCTGGTGTAGCCTCATGTTCCTATTGTTAGAGGAGATGAGTGGTACCCGGGGGTCTTCTGCTGGTGTAGCCTCATGTTCCTATTGTTAGAGGAGATGAGTGGTACCCGGGGGGGTATTCTGCTGGTGTAGCCTCATGTTCCTATTGTTAGTGGAGATGAGAGGTACCGGGGGTATTCTGCTGGTGTAGCCTCATGTTCCTATTGTTAGAGGAGATGAGAGGTACCCGTGGGGTTCTTCTGGGTGTAGCCTCATGTTCCTATTGTTAGAGGAGATGAGAGGTACCCGTGGGGTCTTCTGCTGGTGTAGCCTCATGTTCCTATTGTTAGAGGAGATGAGAGGTACCCGGTGGGGTCTTCTGCTGGTGTAGCCTCATGTTCCTATTGTTAGAGGAGATGAGAGGTACCGGGGGGGTTTCTGCTGGTGTAGCCTCATGTTCCTATTGTTAGAGGAGATGAGAGGTACCCGGTGGGGTCTTCTGCTGGTGTAGCCTCATGTTCCTATTGTTAGAGGAGATGAGAGGTACCCGGGGGGGTATTCTGCTGGTGTAGCCTCATGTTCCTATTGTTAGTGGAGATGAGAGGTACCCGGGGGGGTATTCTGCTGGTGTAGCCTCATGTTCCTATTGTTAGAGGAGATGAGAGGTACCCGGGGGGGTATTCTGCTGGTGTAGCCTCATGTTCCTATTGTTAGAGGAGATGAGAGGTACCCGGTGGGGTATTCTGCTGGTGTAGCCCATCCCCCTCAAGGTTGTGCGTGTTGTGGCTTCACAAATGCCTTGCTGCAGACCTCGGTTGTAACGAGTGGTTATTTGAGTCAAAGTTGATCTTGTATCAGCTGGAATCAGTCGGCCCGTTCTCCTCTGACCTCTAGCATCAACAAGGCATTTTCACCCCCCCAGGACTGCAGCATCCTGGATGTTTTTCCTTTCTCAGACCATTCTTTATAAACCCTAGAAATGGTTGTGGGTGAGAATCCCAGTAACTGAGCAGACCAGCCCGTCTGGCACCAACAACCACGCCACGCTCAGAGTATCTTAGATCACTTCTTTCCCATTCTGACATTCAGTTTGGAGTTCAGGAGATAGTCTAGACCTGGACCACAATCTTACAGGTGTTCCTAATAATCCTTTAAGTGAGTATATATATATATATATATATATATATATATATATATATATATATATATATATATATACACTCGCCCAGCCCTAGTATAGACTAAACAGCTGCTGCACAAAAAAAAAGTCCCAAAAGTTTTTGTTTTCGAACGTCACGATAATCGCGCCCCTTATCTGTCTCCTATCTCCAGACCAGCGCAGAGTTGGGACCTGTTTTATTGGACCAGAACCAGGTCTATTAAAGAAAAGAACCGGTTAGATATCTGGCACTGACTCCGAACCAGCACCAGATCTGCCGTGGTGGAAAAGACATAAGTGAAGTATCTCTGAGTTTGGTACCAGGATGTACGGTTACCATGGGTGTGTGTCTGTGTGTGTTTTCTGTGTGTGTGTGTGTGTGTGTTTCTGTGTGTGTGTGTGTGTGTGTGTGTGTGTGTGTGTGTGTGTGTGTGTGTGTGTGTGTGTGTGTGTGTGTGTGTGTGTGTGTGTGTGTGTGTGTGTGTGTGTGTGTGTGTGTGTGTGTGTGTGTGTGTGTGTGTGTGTGTGTGTGTGTGTGTGTGTGTGTGTGTGTGTGTGTGTGTGTGTTCACTGTGGACACATTTTTACTGTAAAGTCTGTGGGTGTAAACAGGAAGGGGCTCACTTTTACACAGGAAGGGGCCGGGCTTAAAGGAAGGGGCCGGGTGTAAACAGGAAGGGGCGGGGCTTTTACACAGGAAGGGGCCGGGCTTATACACAGGAAGGGGCCGGGCTTATACACAGGAAGGGGCCGGGCTTATACACAGGAAGGGGCGGGGCTTCCCTCTCCATAATGGACGGAGCATCATTGGTGTGTGGACGGCTGGAGTTTGGCGATATGTTCACCGTGATGGTTTTTAACTCATCAGCGTAACACAGGAGACTACATACCTACATACTGTACCTGTACACTGACCTGGTCCTGTACAGACCAGCGTGGGCGGACCAGTCTGAGCCATCAGGACGATCTATAACTGGTTAAATATGACTGTTCAATGCAACTTTGTTAAAAAATAAGGAAATGTTTAAATGTTTATTTTCATATTCTGTCAAAGTTCAGAGGAAATCCGGGAGATGGTTTCAGGTCGAGGAGTTACACTGATAGTGAGTGTGTGTGTGTGTGTGTGTGTGTGTGTGTGTGTGTGTGTGTGTGTGTGTGTGTGTGTGTGTGTGTGTGTGTGTGTGTGTGTGTGTGGTATTTAGCCAAAGATAATGTGTAAAACGGTTCGTGGACAATCTAGAACAACGATCACTGTACGATGTAAAACTATATTTTATAATCATATTAGTTTTTTAAATACTGTATCCTTTATTTTGCCTTGAGTAGATTATTTCTGCTATGCTGGTGTGTGTTAGTAAATGTTACTGTCCAATCAGCTGCTGTATTACTAGTCCAGACCTAGCATGCTATCTCCTGATTAGCAACGGTTGCTAAGTGTCAGAAGAGCTAAAGTCATTTATTTTTTTCACAGACTGGGCTTTTATTTTGATAAACATATCTCAGAGGAAGAGCTGCTTTATAAAGGGACAGTTGGGATGTTTAAAAAAATAAAAATCAGAGGATAGTGGGAGTGTTTCATAACTTAGCGCCCCCTAGTGGTGGCAGGAATTACATCCTCATATCTAAACCAGAGAACACACACACACAGACACACACACACACACACACACACACACACACACACACACACACACACAGACACACAGACACACACACACACACAGACTGACAGACACACACACACACACACACAAACACACACACACACACACACACACACAGACTGACAGACACACACACACACAGACACACACACAACCAAACACACACACAGACACACACACACACACACAGACTGACAGACACACACACACAGACACACACACAACCAAACACACACACAGACACACACACACACACACACACAGACAGACAGACACACACACACAGACACACACACAACCAAACACACACACAGACACACATGGTCTGTTCCTCCCACCCCACCCATTTGAGAGTTCTCAGCTCTGAACCAGAGGAGGTAACGGTGTAGGTTTTAACCCCGTGGTTAACGTTAACGTTAACGTGGTCCTAGTCTGGTTCAGACACCAGAACTACTGAGTTAAGATGATAAAAGATGGAGGTTTGGGCTCAAATCAGACATGACATCACTTCCTGAAGGTTACCACGGTGACCCAGAACGTGATGTGGCTCCATTTGTTCCCTAAAGCTAAAATAACTCTCTGTTTCCTTCTCTTTTCCAACGGGACCTGAACCCCCGGCCTCCTGGGTGAACGTCCTGTTTGTTTCTTTGCCCCCCCAACCTGCCTCCTTACCGGGACATTTGGCGCCGTTACGGCAGGTCTCCACAGGCAGGTCCCGCTGGTTACCTATAAGAAGAGTGGTATGAGACACATTTGTGGTGAAAGTGCCCCGACGTTAACCCCTGGGGGGGGGGGACTATCTCAGATATCTCAGACTATCTCTGGGGGGGTGGGCAGACTATCGTGACTATTAATAATAAGACACAAGATATTAAAAATATCAAATTAAATATGGTGGTTTCCTGTGGCTGATGTTACGATTCTGTATGAATGTTTCTTTCAGGGCGGTGTGCAATAATAATCAGAGTTGCAACACTGTCTGTACGTCTCGTGCTCGGGTTTGTGTGTCTGTGTGTGTCTGAGTGTGTGTGTATGTGTGTGTGTATGTGTGTGTGTGTGAGTGTGCGTGGTTGCGGATCCGGAGCGTAGATCGCTCCCGTTGTTGCCGTAGCAACCAGCCATCTTTGGACGGTGAAGTGACCAGCGTCGGGGTGAGTCAGTTCAACACAGCACGACCTGTCTCACCCCTCCCTCAGACTGCAGCCCGACCTGTCTCACCCCTCCCTCAGACTGCAGCCCGACCTGTCTCACCCCTCCCTCAGACTGCAGCCCGACCTGTCTCACCCCTCCCTCAGACTTCATCCTTCACTCAGGCCGACCTCATGATGCGGTGTATGTACGACACACCAATCCGTATGCCATGTTGCCGTGTTATCAGGTAGAGCTGGGCGATTTGTTTCCCTAAAAAAAATCTGCGATTCTTTTATAAAAAACTCGATTTACGATTCGATTCGATTTCCCCCCCTCTTCCATTTAAAACAAAATAACTGCGAACTGTAAATATATTTTTAAAATATATATTTATTGTATTTAATTAAAGTGCATCAACAAACAAAACTGCAAAGGCAAACCCTTTCTCTAAGTGAGAAGTCACTGTGCAACAAAGATTGTTAAACATCCAAATTATTTATACTGTATTTGGATTAAAACAAATCTAAAAAATCGATTTTTTGAAAATATGAATCGATTTGACCAACTAGATTTTTAAATAGATTTTTTTCCCAGCCCTATTATCAGGACACATAATGGCTTTCTAGCGTGTTGATCAACGCTGTTCGGCCTCCATTAACCTACGTTAAGGACCACGTCCCACGTGGCGTTTAGCAACCGTTGTTTTATTTATATTCAAGCCTTCCCCGATGTCTCTTTCCTAAACCCGAACTCTTATTGTTTTCCTAAGCTTGTGACGTTGGTCACCCTCATGTTTCTGTCGTTTTTGTCATTTTTTGTGTTCCTAAAGCCTTTTGTTTCTTTTCCTAAACCCGACCTTTTATCGTATTATTTATTTTTCACACGCCACGTGTGACGTTGTTGTCGTGATAAGACTGTGTATGTTTCCGTCTGCTGTATGCAGCGTAGACAGACACGCGGAGAGCTCAATGCGTCCAGATAACTCGCCGCGTGGCTTTAGGAAAGTGGCGTTTACTTAAAGTCACGAAGTCACTCTCGTCCCTCTCAGTCTCGCCACGAGAAGACACGATGCCAAACATCTCGGTCTTGGACAGAAGAGTAACGCTACTGTTAAGACAGGGTCCAGCCCCACAAACACTATCGCCTTTCTGGGATTTTTGTCACTTTTTCCCATTTCTTTCAGACATTTTGGGTGTTCGGTTATAATCTTCACCCGTTGGCTCCGCTGCTCGACTGTATGAATCATAAAGTCTGGCCGCCTGTTTCCTGTTTGTTCAGTTTTGCAGATTTTGAATAATTCCCGAGTTATGTGTCGAGTAACGCGTTGGCTCCTCCGTCCTGCTGCTCCGTGGCCGTTGCTATAGCAACTGGTGTTTCTACGGCAGCTGATGTCTGAGCTCTCGGCCCAGTCGCCATGGTGATGCTTTGTGGAGGATAATGGGATTTATTTACAGCGAGAACACGTCAGCCGAGCAGAGAAACACAGCAGCACCCAGCAGTTTATTACTCTGTTTATTACTCTGTTTATAACCTGTTTATAACCTGTTTATAACCTGTTAACCTTTGTGAATAGGGTGTTTTAACATGTGTTTATTGCTCCTCAGAGCCTTCCTGTTCTTCTTCTATCTGCTCCGAGGGACCTGACAGTAACATGGCGCCCTCTGCTGGTCACAGAGTGGAACTACAGCTGCTGCAGGAACACCAGAAACACCAGAGTAGAGCTGGTATTATATGGATATTACATCGATATCGTGATATGAGACTAGATATCACCTTAGATTTTGGATATCGTAATATTGTGATATGACATAAGTGTCTTTTCCTGGTTCTAAAGGCTGCATTACAGTAAAGTGATGTAATGTCCTGAACTTACCAGACTGTTATAACTCTTCTATTATTCACCTTTACCCACTTAGTCATTATATCCACATTACTGATGATTTTTGATCTAAAATCTCAGTGTGTAAATATTGTGTGAAAGCACCAATAGTCAACACTACAATATCGTTACGATATCGAGGTCATTGGTTTTCTCCATATCACCCAGCTCTAGATCAGAGACCAGCAGAGACCCTAGAAGCAGCAAATGTATTTTGCAGCCGGGGGGTCTAGGCACTCTCTGTTGGCTTGCGAGCTGGAAAAAACAAATTTTGGTCAGGCCAATCACATCGTGTATAGAGCCGATGGGCGGGGCTTATGGCTGCTGCTGCTGCTGGTGAACAGAGGTCTTCTGGAAGACTTGGAGTTCAGCTTTTCTTTGAGAAAAGAACAAAGAACGACTATGAAGTCAATCTTAAGAAAGGGAAGATGTGTTCGGAGTTTAAAGTTTAATCTATCAGCTAGCTCCGCTACCTTCTTCATTGCTCTGATTGGTCGGAGAGCTATCCTATTACGTGCAGAGGGAATTTGAAAGACAACCGTTTATCCCGCCCCTCGGATTGAGCCCTGACCAATGGTGAGTTCCCAGACCCAACATCTGGATGTGGGGCTGGCTGGTCAGGCTACCAGAGACCAGCAGAGACCAGCAGAGACCATCCACCTCCAGGACCTCGTGGTGTCTCCAGCTGTTGTGCCTGTGACTTTGTCTCAGGACTCAGTTTGTTGTCTACTGTCCGTCTCCATGACGCCTCAGTTTGGGTCAGAGTCCGAACATGAATAAATAATGAAAGAGAAATCCAGAATTTGTAACAAATTTATTCCATAAAATATATATTTGAAAATATACTTTTATACATCACTCTGAAGCAGTTCTGCTGAATCCACATAGAAAAATATTTACACAGACAGACAGACAGGGGGGAGACAGACCGAGGGAAAGACAGACGGAGGGAGAGAGACAGACGGAGGGAGAGACAGACAGACGGAGGGAGGGAGAGACAGACAGACGGAGGGAGGGAGAGACAGACAGACGGAGGGAGGGAGAGACAGACAGACAGAGAGATGACTCAGAGAAACTCTGTAGATCATTTTGAAATCTGTTTTTCTAATATGAAGACACACCAAAGTGCCTCAAAACAATAATCATGTGTGGAGTGAGCAGGTATCCCTTTAGTCAGAATAACATGATATATTATATATTATAATAGATTATAACATTATATATTATAATAACATTCAGAGTTACTCAAGATTGTGAAACCTGCAGCAGCTCAAAGGTCTGAGTCTTCAAACTACAGGAATCCTTCTAATCTTCAGGAGAGCTGGAGGAATAATCCAGCCCTGGGGCGTCTCCACTGGGGGAGCACATTAATAATCGGTTATTTACAGCTCTCAGTTTCTCTGGGTGATGTCACAGGGCCCTAAACCATCTCAGGTCACGGTGTGGAGCGCCTGGCCAGGTGTGTTTAGGGCGTAACATGCAATCAACCAATCAGAGATCATCTCCCATTCCCTTTAAAAGCCGTTTGATCAACCAATCAGAGATCATCTCCCATTCCCTTTAAAAGCCAGGCACGTTTGGACCTTGGAGCATTGCTGTTATGATGGACGATTTACACCCTAATATATTTATTAATAATCTTCTGTGTGTGTGTGTGTGTGTGTGTCCCCTGTGTGTGTAACAAGCATAGTGTGTGTGCGCTGTGCACGAGCCTAGCAGCATTTTACTAATGCTCTGTTAAAATAACAATGAAATGCTGCGTTATTGACTTTAGACCAGGTTTTTGTTGGTTAATGGTGAGATCACTTCCCACTGCCTCAAGTAGGGCTGGGCGATATATCGATATCGTGATATGAGACTAGATATCGTCTTAGATTTTGGATATCGGACTATCGTGATATGATCATAAGTGTCTTTTCCTGGTTTTAAAGTCTGCATTACAGTAAAGTGATGTCATTTTCTGAACTTGGCCTCTGTTATTTTATAGGCTATTTTTATTTATTTAAATGTGCACCTTATGGAGCTTTGATTTAAAAAAAAAAAAAAAGGTACTCCTGTTGTTATACAGTATTTATGTTTACATTATATTGTTATTTGAACAGCTGAGCATTTAATCATGAACCAGGTGAAGAAACCCGTTTATTATTTATTCATTTGATTTTGCAACTGTTCACTGAAATAGCCGGTTTCTATGAAACTACTTGTGACATGTGACTATGTGTCATATTTGGCTTTGACTGAACTGCTCTCACTTTGCGGAAAAAAATATTGGGATATATATCGTATATCGATATTCAGCCAAAATATATCGGGATATGACTTTTGGTCCATATCGCCCAGCCCTAGCCTCAAGATAGCAATACTCCCAGAATGCACCTGAACACACCTCAATGCACCTGAACACACCTCCCTGTAAGACCAGCACACCCAGTGTGTTGTGTGCAGTAATCTTAATGTGTAAAGTAACTAGTAACTATAGCTGTACCAGATGAATGTAGTGGAGTAAAAATTCCAATATTTCTCTCTGAAATGTAGCGGAGTAGAAGTAGAACGTGGCATGAAAAGAAAAGACTCAAGTAAAGTACAAGTACCTCAACATTTGGACTGAAGTACATTACTGGAGTAAATGTACTTAGTTAAATTCCAGCGCTGGTTCAGACCCATTATGTGATTGTGCAGATGAAGAGAGATTATAGTTCATCTAATATGCTGTTTATTCCTGTCTGAATATAAGTCTGTGTATTTAATGCTTGTATTGGAATAAGTAAACATATTTTATTTTGGTATTTTAGGTTGTAAAACTGCCCGGAGACAACCGATTACAGTTACAGTTACTTGGCTGCTGATTAATGTCCCTGTCAAACCAACACATGAGACATGAAATGATGAATCCCTGACTGATGAATATTGAATCCCAGCAACAGCCAAAGATTTGAGTTTTCCCTCTCGTAAAAACATCAAAGAGGCTCATTTACGATTTAAAAAAAGTGCAATAAAAGGATTGTTCCTTAAAATCTGAAATGAAACGGTGATCTCAAAGTGGTTATTATTATATTCAGTAACTGTGTCCTTGTTCAGAACCAATGTGACCCGTCCTCCAGCTGTCTGTCTCTCCTCCAGCTGTCTGTCTCTCCTCCAGCTGTCTGTCTCTCCTCCAGCTGTCTGTCTCTCAGACGGATTTATTATGCTGCAGCGTAGGGACTGTCCTCTGCAGTCTCGGTGCGTGTGTGTGTGTGTTTTCTGTGTGTGTGTTTTCAGTGTATGTGTGTGTGTGTTTTCTGTGTGTGTGTGTGTGCGTGTCTGTTTTCTGTGTGTGTGTCTGTTTTCTGTCTGTGTGTGTGTGTCTGTATGTGTTTTCTGTGTGTGTGTTTTCTGTTTGTGTGTGTGTGTCTGTGTGTGTTTTCTGTGTGTGTGTGTATTCAGTGTGTGTGTGTGTGTTTTTAGTGTGTTTTCTGTGTGTTTGTGTGTGTGCCTGTGTGTCTCTGTGTGTGTATTTTCTGTTTGTGTGTGTTTTCTGTGTCTGTTTTCTGTGTGTGTGTGTGTGTGTGTGTGTGTGTGTGTGTGTGTGTTCTGTGTGTGTGTGTGTGTGTGTGTGTGTGTTTTTTGTGTGTGTGTGTGTGTGTGTGTGTGTTTTCTGTGTGTGTGTGTGTCTGTGTGTGTGTTTTCTGTGTGTGTGTGTGTGTGTGTGTGTGTGTGTGTGTGTGTCTGTGTGTTTCTAGCCCTCCCATTCGCTCTCCTGCAGGTTGTGATTGAGCAGAAACTCTGTGATGATTGGCTGATTGTCTAGCCCCGCCCCCTGCCCCCCCAGCTGCTGCAGTAGCTCCTCCCATCGCCGTTTGTCTCGTCCTGTCTGCCAGGACAGCCGCACCACGGCTCGCAGCAGCGGCAGCAGCAGGGGGTGTGGCCTGTCAGTAAGTGGGCGGGGCTTATCCTCCGTCGGCGTGATGACGCGCAGCGCGGCGTCGCAGTGATGCCACGCCTCCTCCAGCTGCTCCGCCTCCTGGAAACAGCGCCACAGACCCACCAGGGTGAAGAGCCAATGGGAGGAGGCCGGGGGCGGGGCCAGGGCCTGCCTGTCGTCCTGGTAACCCGTCCAGCCCAGTTTGTGTTGCAGTCTCTTGGCGTTGAGCAGCGGACCCAGAGCCTCCGGGAAATGTCCCCCCCTGAAAGAGACAATAATATAAATATAGTCTTGCAGTATAAAGATATTTCTCAAAACAAACACGCAGGCCTGTTTGAACCTGAAAACATAAACATCACACAGATGATTTAATGTCACTCATTTACACACAGTTTAGCAACAAAACTAAATGCTGGGGGAAGATTACTACGGTTTGAATGTTGGTTTGGAGCGGTATGCATCCCCACTAACCTGGAAAGTGTTTTAAACAGTAACGTCAATACAGCGTCTCTCTCGCTCGCTTTTTTTTTGTTGCAGTGGGGGCGGCAGAGGGACCACAGCATTCGCTAACGTTAGCTTCTTGTCTCATCTGGGGTCTGATAAACAGTAAATTAGGGCTGTAGCGATACACTAATTTCATGATACGATACACGATATTCAGCTCACGATACGATATATATCACGATATTCAGCCATCATTTTCTGAAAGATTTAAAGGGGACCGAGTGATTTTGGTGACATCTTGTGAGTGTTCCATTTACTTGGATTTAATTAATTGAACTGAAAACATAATTTACATAATTTATGTCTCTGACTGGACATATATGTCATCAACTACATTTACACAATATATGTCTCTGACTGGACAGAGTCTACAGCAGGGACCATCAACTACATTTACACAATATATGTCTCTGACTGGACAGAGTCTACAGCAGGGACCATCAACTACATTTACACAATATATGTCTCTGACTGGACAGAGTCTACAGCAGGGATCAACTCAACTATATTTTTTCCATCAACTACATTTTTTTTCAGAATTTTTCTAAGCACTCTGGCGGCCGGACTTTCAAATAAATAAAATAAAATGAATTTATACCTAATACGCCTATTCTTTTTCACTTTCTTATTTTTTTTTAACATGTATTAGTGTGAGCAAACTCCTAAAAAACATGGAAACTCCATAATGATAACTGGCTCTTTAACTAGAAAACGATCTCAGACTAGGAGGCAGTTCACTGAGGAGTGAAGGTTAAAGTCTGTGATTATGGAAACATTATTGTAGTATGCAGCATCCTGATTGGTGGAAAATGCTTGCAGAAAGAAAGGCTGTTGTCAGGTAAACATGTCACTGTCAAAGAGGCTGAAGCGAGAAGTTGACGTGGAAAAGCCAAAAGCCCAGCTTTAATGATGAATGACTGATAAGCAGGCTATGCACTCGTCATGTATGCCTAATTTGCAATGAAACAATGTTGTTGCAAAATAACACAACCATCATCATCATCATCATCATCATCACTGAACATAACAATCGTGTCATTCACGTGCATATTAAGTAGCTCCAGATTGTTGCTCCAGCGGAGAGTTTGGTTTGTTCAGCCAGCAGTGAGGTTTACAAGAATTTGTCAAAATTTCTTTTCCCGCAATTTAAGATAAACTGTGTTTACAAACCCACAGCTTTTGGACTGAGCAGATTTTTATGGCTTTCTACATTTGATGTAGAGCTGTGTTTGAGTGCATTGATAAGTATTGACTTTCCACACACACACAGATTGAAATATGGCACACACACATACACACACACACACACACACAGGTGACACACACACACAAGTACACACACACACACACACACACACACACACACACACACACACACACACACACACACACACACACACACTCGGCTCAGCGGTGTGTGTGGAGCTCGGGCATCGCTGTAGAGAATCCCGGCGTGTGAATAGAGATGTAAATACAGGCGGCTGGTTTTTGCTCTAAATGCTTGAAATGATAAATAACAGAAGACAGTTTTTCCTCTTTACATTTAGTGAGTTCGTGATTATTCTGGGGACTAAAAGCTTTGGCGGAGGGCCAGTTGACGTTGGCTGCTCTACAGCCACACTAGCGGCTGGCTGACCAAATCGCTCTTCCTGCAACGTGAACGGGGGTAAACACGGGGGATTTGAACGGGACATATGTATCGATACTCGCGGCATAAAAATCGATACTTTCTTAGGGAATAAAATATGAATTTATATCGCAGAATCGATAAAATTGCTCAGTCTTACAGTAAATTCATCAAAGTCAGTGTGCCCGGTGCTATTTTCCGATAAACTGTAAATTAGCCGGCTGGCTAACACTGGCACATTTACAGAAATGTTGATTAAGGTGTGTTGTCCTTTATAAATAAAGAATAAAATAAAATGTTCTGAGCTATCCCGTCATGAGATTAGTTCCCAGTTGTTCACGTGTTTCATGGACTCCATGTTTGATACCAACAATAGTGGAAACATGTAATAAATCATTTTTTTTTTAAATGACATAAATCATTGACAAAATGCCCAGCTGTTGCGTGTTTGCAATTTACCTGATGAAGGTCTGAGACCGAAACGTTGCATTTTTGTAAATAAATTATTGATTGCGTAATGGTAAGTGTGCGGGACTTTCTCAAATTTTTTATCTGCTACTTTTGATCATATCCGTCGCACCTGCCCGACAAAAGAGGTGAAGCAAACAGGTGAAAAGTTTGGGAGCTGTTCATTATCATGTGAGGTAAATGTCAATTTCTCTCTTCGATATGATAACAACTTACATAGGACAAATATAGTAATACCATTGTTAACGTGTACATTGCTGTCAAAACACTTCTAACACTGCTTTAGATATGAACCCTAAGTTAGCGTTAGCTTGTGATCTTGCCATAGTCATATGAAGTTCAGCTGTCTTTATTATCTTCATAATAATATTGGAGGGAAAGTGAAACACAGCTTGGACGGGGATGTTGTTCAGCTTTTCACAAGTTTAGACAGCTAGCTAACACTACGCCATCGTTTGCCAACGTTAGTGCAACAGCGTTAGCCTAGCCCGCTAGGTAAATATTTGTATTCCTATATCTGCGTCCACGTTGTCAACATAAGACCTGTAGCGTTAGTGCTCCTTTTGTACCATAATTTTATTGAATGAAATATTGAGCTTCGCTCCTCTGAGATGGAGGGGGGGGGGGTTTGTTACATTACACACAAAGCTAGCTATAGTTAGCCTGTATGTAGCTAACTGGCTATAGTTAGCCTGTATGCTAGCGGACATTAGAAAAGTAAACACTGCTCAGAGACTCGTTAGGCGAAGTCGTCACTCACTACAATGGGTATTTTTTAGAGGCCCATTTACGATATAGAAGGTAAATATACACTGGAATATATTTAACATATTGACAAAGGTGGATAATAACGTGTATATGCCCGTTTATGGTGAAAATAAGCAATTTATTTCAAGATAGCATATCCGACCCATAGGGATACACTGAAGACTCCTCTGACATTGGCTTCTATCGAGAAATAACTACTTTTAAATCCAAAAACATCGTTCTTGTGACTTAACGATACCTCTTTAGGGACTTGTAAGACCTAGGGGACGTGCTTGAAGGTAGCATCGGAGAATTTCTGTTTACTGTTGCCAAGCAACCAGAGGTAGGGTAGGCAGGCCCAGGAGCGCCTGTCTAGCGTGTGCATGTGGCTCTCTTTCGTAGCTAGGGTGACTGTAGGGAGAGACTTTCCTGTTCCACGACTAAAACTACTTCTGAAGGTCCACATGTTCCACCAGAACCAGTTCCTTCCTGAGACTATTTAGTAAGGGTGTGACAAGATCTCGTTTTACGAGATATCGCGAGATTAAAACGTGACGAGATTTCTCGTCGAGGTGAAAAGTTGTCTCGTGAGGCGATGTGATGTCAGCGTGATGGAGCGTGAAATTAGTATTGAAGATCCCCCTGCCACTTTTAAATCATTTGTGTGGCAACATTTTGGTTTTCCTGCGGAAATAATAAACGGCGAAAGAGTGACAGACAAGACGAACACAATATGTAAACATTGTAAGAAAAAAAATGCCGTATACCGCGGCTAACACGAGCACGATGCAAAAACACTTCCAGCACCACCACAGCTCTCTACTAACTACTGCACCCGCGACAAAAACATTAAAAGGCCAAACAACTCTAGAAGCCTTTGCATCTCTGCCACCGGTAAGTGCAAGAGCCACGGCAATAACGAGGGACATAGGCGTTTTCATTGCAGCTGATATGAGGCCATTTTCTGTGGTGGAAAATGTCGGATTTCGGCGACTCCTAAATATCCTTTGCTGTCTCCACTTGCCAAAGCATACCTTTCCATCCCTGCTACCTCAGTTCCAAGTGAGTGTGTTTTTTTCTACTGCAGGAGACATAGTTACTGCCCAAAGGTCTCAACTGCTGCCAGAAATAGTCGACATGCTTATATTCTTGAAAAATAACATGACCATATCTTAGGCTGTTCTGTGTAGTTTATCTTATAGAAAAAAATTGTTTCTGTTTGCATTTGTAGTTTTGAGAGAGCAGTACTTTGGTTATTGATACACTTACTGTTTGCATTTAAACATTTTCTGTTGTTTACACATTTATTTTATTTATACTGTTTATTTTTTTATGTTCGATTTGTGGAAAGGAGTTAGATTTCACAGGGCAGAAGCCAGTTGGTAGATTTTATACAAAACATTTTGCAGTGTTTGCACGTCCTTTACTGCATACGATTCATTAAAATAGTAAAAAAAAAGTTAAATAACATTCATCATTAATAGTTGATTTCAAAATGCACCCAAATTGTTTTGCATTTTGTGATTTTTCAGTTGAATAAAAAAACTATTTTCCATTCATATATTTCATCATTGAGGATTTCTTTAAAAAAAAAATTTTAAATCTCGTCTCGTCTCGTTCTCTTGAACCCAATCTCGTGATGTGTCTCGTCTCGTGGAGTAAGCGTCTCGTCACACCCCTACTATTTAGCAGAGGCACCGTGGCTCCGTCCGGAGCTTAGCCCCGCCCCCACAATGATTCTGATTGGTTTAAAGAAATGTCAATAAACCAGAGCAGGTTGTTCTCCCATGATGTGAAGCTGCTAGTTTATCTGTATGTTGCTAGCTTGCTAACTTTCCTGTAGCTACATCACACATGTTACTAGCTAGTGTGTGATATGTTTTTTGGGGCTTTAATCATTACTGTGCTGGAGAGGATGTTCATTTTGTACATTTTATTTCAGTATTTGTTAATTTTTGTTATTTTTAATATAATTACTTTTTTATTCCTTTGGCTACAGCCTTGGCTAAACATTTGACATTATATAAACAATATGATATTCAAACTTTTGACTGCTTTCTTGAATAACTAAATAAAACAATACTTGTACTTTTACTTTCAGTACTTGCGTAGTACATTTTAAAATAAACTACTTGCAATACTTAAGTACAAAAAATGTTGAATGCTTTAGTACTTCTACTTAAGTGTGGTGCTTAAAAAGCACTTTTACTTAAGTCACTTTTTTGATAGAGCACTTGTACTTTTACTCAAGTATGGTTCTCTAGTACTTTATACACATCTGTGTGTGTGAGAGTGTGTGTGTGTGTGTGTGTGTGTGTGTGTGTGTGTGTGTGTGAGTGTGTGGTGTGTGTGTGTGTAAGAGTGTGTGTGTGTGTGTGAGAGAGAGAAAGAGAGAGAGAAAGAGTGTGTGTGTGTGTGTGTAAGAGTGTGTGTGTGTGTGAGTGAGAGAGAGAGAGAGAGAGTGTGTGTGAGAGTGTGTGTGTGTGTGTGTGTGTGTGTGTGAGTGTGTGTGTGTGTGTGTGTGTGTGTGTGTGTGTGTGTGAGAGAGTGTGTGTGTGTGTGTGGTGTGAGAGTGTGTGTGTGTGTGTGTGAGAGTGTGTGTGTGTGTGTGTGTGAGAGTGTGTGTGTGTGAGAGAGTGTGTGTGTGTGTGTGTGTGTGTGAGTGTGTGTGTGTGTGTGTGTGAGAGGAGTGAGTGAGTGAGTGAGTGAGTGAGTGAGTGTGAGTGTGTGTGTGTCTGTGTGAGAGAGTGTGTGTGTGTGTGTGTTACCTGATGAGCAGCTGGGCGGTCTGCAGGTCCGTCAGGTAGAAGAAGTGTCGAACGCACAGCGCCCCCCTCAGGCCGGGCAGGGAACACAGGTGGGACAGGTACTGCTCGAAGGCTCGGCTCCGCCTGGCGATAGTCTCCGCCGTGAAGTTCCTGTGCAGCTTCTTCCCTAAACAGATCCACACAGGAAGCAGCCATGGTTACAGGAAGCAGCCATGGTTACAGGAAGCAGCCATGGTTACAGGAAACATCCATGGTTACAGGAAGCAGCCATGGTTACAGGAAGCAGCCATGGTTACAGGAAGCAGCCATGGTTACAGGAAGCAGCCATGGTTACAGGAAACATCCATGGTTACAGGAAGCAGCCATGGTTACAGGAAGCATCCATGGTTACAGGGTTAAGGAAGCAGCCATGGTTACAGGAAGCAGCCATGGTTACAGGAAGCAGCCATGGTTACAGGAAGCAGCCATGGTTACAGGAAGCAGCCATGGTTACAGGAAGCAGCCATGGTTACAGGAAGCAGCCATGGTTACGCCCATAGACAGTATATATAAACTGGACCAGCAGACCCCGTGTCTCTGGTCTGAGACCAGTGGAGGATATCAGAAGTCTCTTTCCCGGTGCTGGCTGAGTGTTACTGAGCAGCCTCCAACTGAGCTTGAAGACGTAGATGTGACGTGAGCAACGTGTCTGAAAGTGTGAAGTCTTCTGGTGATGCTAACGGGAGGTGATGGCGTGGTAGCATCAGAATGGCGCCATAGGAGCTACGTGTTGTGGCGGCTGGCTGAGCCCCTTGGTTACGCCTTCTGTCTGTCCGTCACATTCTTTTCGTTTTAAACTGTCACCGGTGTGCCTCTCTGAGCGTATAATAAATATATTGAGGAGCAAATGAATCACACTAAACCAGTGTGTAAAGACATTGAGACGGATGAGATAATACTCACGTGGGAAACAGACTCGCTCCATCTGGTCTCCGTGGTTACGGCGCAGCGTTGCGTGCAGCCGCTGGAAGTCGGAGTATCGGCGAGTGATGATGGCTGGAGTCTTATCACTGCCTCCAGACTGGATCACATGGATGGTGTACAGCTGGACAGACAGACAGACAGACAGACAGACAGACAGACACACACACACACACACACACACACACAGCCACACACACACACACACACACACACACACACACACACACACACACACACACACACACACAGCCACACACACACACACACACAGACAGTGTTGAGTTGAAGCTCCTCTCGTGATCGTTGTGTTTTGTGGGTGACCCTCACTGTCCCTGAGATGTTGGGTGACCCTTACTGTCCCTGAGATGTTGGGTGACCCTTACTGTCCCTGAGATGTTGGGTGACCCTTACTGTCCCTGAGATGTTGGGTGACCCTTACTGTCCCTGAGATGTTGGGTGACCCTTACTGTCCCTGAGATGTTGGGTGACCCTGTGTCTATCAGGACTCACCACGTATTTGGAGGAGCTGTCTGTCACCACGCTGGCGTCGGTCACTTCAAACAGCAGGTTGTCTGTCAGCTGTCTGTCAGCAGAGGTGTTGCTTCCTCCCGTCAGCCTGCGCAGTGTCCTCCAGCTGTCCTGGAGCTGCCGAGTCAGCAGGAAAGACGCCGGAGACACGTCCGCTGGAGACAGACCTGCAGGAGACAGACCTGCTGGAGACAGACCCGCAGGAGAGAGACCTGCAGGAGACAGACCTGCAGGAGACAGACCTGCAGGAGACGGACCCGCAGGAGACAGACCCGCAGGAGACAGACCTGCAGGAGACAGACCTGCAGGAGACAGACCCGCAGGAGACAGACCTGCAGGAGACAGACCTGCTGGAGACACAGCCAGCAGAGATGAGGATGCTGGAGACAGACCCCCTGGAGACACGTCCCGTGGACTGATGTCTGCAAGACACAGGGAGACTATTATGACACAATACAACTTTATTTAATTTACTCTGATCTAGATCTTAAAAGGAGCATTCTGGTCGATTTCTCCTAGCTCTGAAGATGAAGATGTAACCTTACATCGAAACGTTAGTCACTGTTCTGCACCTTAAGAAATAAAACCATTAAGTAAGAAGACATCTGTTTTTGTTATTTTATAGGTCAAACTGTAATTACAGCCCCTACCAGCAGGGGGCAGCATAG
>NC_041337.1:38984311-38989311 GCF_004354835.1 Perca flavescens | reverse complement strand
TGTTTGTGTTATCTCCATATCGGTCTCTAAAAGAATGTAAAAGCTAAAGTAGATAATACTTATATAAGACTCAAAAGGCTTAAAGCTAAAAGAAGTCAGACTACAATCATTATATCTGATAAAACTACAATCATATCTGATAAAACACACACACACACACACACACACACACACACACACACTTTGGATGCCCTTTCTAATATGTTTTAAAACTTTAACTACATGTTCCTGATTATACTTACAAACTATTACTGTAACAGAGTAGTATTACAGTGTGGGATTAGTACTTTTACTGCAGTAATCTGAATATTTCTTTCACCGTTGCTCAATACACATTGGTGTAAAGTTAACTGTTAACTCTCTTTAAAATCCGTTGATATTAAACGTAAAGTGTGTGTCTGTTTGTGTGTGTTTGTGTGTGTGTGTGTGTGTGTGTGTGTGTGTGTGTGTGTGTGTGTGTGTGTGTGTGTGTGTGTGTGTGTGTGTGTGTGTGTGTGTGTGTGTGTGTGTGTGTGTGTGTGTGTGTGTGTGTGTGTGTGTGTGTTAGCAGACAAGCTAACTAGTAGTGTTTGGTTATGGCTAGAAGGGATACAGCTACGGGCGGAAGTTACGCAAAATTACGCGAAATCTCGCAAAATCTAGGCTAATATATTGATATAGTTTAAATACTTTTCACCCAGGAAACGCGTGTTCGTTTATCGAGAGTGTTTTAACCCAAACTTTTAACTTAACGAGTCGGTTTAGTGTCTAACAGTTAAAGTTAACTGCCAGCTATCTGTGGCTAACTGACGTTAGCTTCAACCTGTTGCCAGGGAGAGTTGTTGGTAGCGTTAGTTACGGCGGTTTGGTGGGTAACTCACGCGGTGTTTGAAGCTGTCTGTCTCCGCTCCCGTTAGTCCATGTCAGCGGGGAACTTTACCGTGTGTTGCTCCGGTTGGTAGCCCCGGGGCTGAACCGTCCTTTGGGTGTTTCTGGGTCTACATACAGCGGGACGGTATCCTGATCCCTGAAACTATTCTCCCGCTGGAGGAGGCGGGGACCCGGATGTCTGACTGTGACCATATAAGGTCATGCAGTGTCCCATAACGGACGGCAGGGGGCGATGAAGAGCCGGGCACAGCAGTGATGGGAAAACACGAGATGGGCCCAGTTTTTCAAAAAAATGAATCTGGATCAAATTGATCAGGATTTGGAAATCCAATGTTTAGCTGTCCAGGATCTCCTGATCCAGATTACTTTAATGCCAGTTGTTTAAAGGAACATTGATTTTGATCACTGGGATCCAAATACCAAATTTCAGGATGACCACATCCTGTTGACCAGAGCCTTAGTGGAGCCAACAATGTAGCCTGCTGGCTCAGATAAGAACTACAGGGAGGCTCCTAATAGACATTGTTTTTTTTTTTTAACAAACAGAAAAACTGTAACAAACAGAAACATTTTACATTCTTTATTTTGTTGTAATGTTTTTGTTGTTGGTGTTGTTTACCATATCTCATTAGATGTGACATGCTTCAAATATGAAGAAATGTATACATCATCAGTAAACATTGATTTTGTGATCATACACTTAAAAAAAAACACTCTCTGATTTTATTTGGTTGGAAAAATCCCAACTGAATCCAGCCTTCTGATGGGATCAGGATAATCCTGTTTTTTTTTTTTCCAAATAGATCCCAAACTGAGTTCAAAGGGCAGCTTTGATCTAGATCAAATGTAAGATCTGATTACATGGTCAGATCTTATAGCTCAGAATCCCTATTCTGCTTTTGAAAAACCCATTTCCAAGATTTGATCCAATCTGTGATCCAAAATCCCTCTGGATTACTTTTGAAAAACTGGGCCCAGGAAATGGATTGACTTCACAGATGACTGATTCAGATGTCTTCAGATTTCAGACAGTTTAAATATGCAATGCATGATCTCTATCTGTGTTGTTACCTTCTCCCCCTCTCCCTCTCTCTCTCTCTCTCTCTCTCTCTCTCTCTCTCTCTCTCTCTCTCTCTCTCTCTCTCTCTCTCTCGCTCTCTCTCTCTCTCTCTCTCTCTCTCTCTCTCTCTCTCTCTCTCTCTCTCTCTCTCTCTCGCTCTCTCTCTCGCTCTCTCTCTCGCTCTCTCTTCTTCTTTTTCAAAAGTAATCTGGCGGGATTTCGGATCACAGATTGGATCAAATCTTGGAAATGGGTTTTCCAAAAGCAAAAGAGGGATTCTGAACTTATATCAGACCATGTAATCAGAGCTTACATTTGATCTAGATCAAACCTGCGTTTTGAACTCAGTTTGGGATCTATGTGATCCAAGAAAAAACAGGATTATCCTGATCACATCAGAAGGGTGGATTTAGTTGTGATTTTTTGAACCCAATAAAATCAGAGTGTTTATTGTGCTTTGTGTTTATTATTATTGCGATGTTTTGGATGTTTTTTGTTGTCACTTTTTTCAGCGTTTTTAAAAAATATGTTTAAAATAAGTGACAAAAACATTGGGGAAAAAGCGGAAAAAAAACATCAGAAAAAGCGATTAAAATGTTGAAAATTGTTTATTTATTTTTTTTCATGGTTGACGGGAGGACAACACAATTATTACCTTAATAATAACTATTCCTACTCTTTAACTTTAAGATCTGTCTCTGTAGGGATCCATCCCATAATGTTGTCACACACTTAGAATAATAATCTGAGTCTGTCAGCAGCACCAACAGAACTTTTAGTGGACGCTAACAGAAACTAAGCTGTTTTTCCCACAGCCCGTGAATGCAGCAGAGGGCGTGGCAGTGAGACGAGCAACAGGTTAGTAGTTAAGAAGAGTCCCCACTCCACCCTTCTTCTTCGGCTTCAGGAAGCAGAGTTTCAGCAGCACGGCACACGTCGACCCTCAGCTCACCTGAACAGGTAAAAGACCCAGTCTGTATTGGGACCGGCCCAGTAACAGCCCAGGGAACTGTGTGTGTGTGTGCGCGCGTGCGTGCGTGTGTGTGTTTGCAAACTCTTGGGAAGTTTTAGTAGCTGGTTTTAAAGATGACAGTGTGACAGTGTGTCCCAGATTAGGGCGTGTTTGTGTTGAGTAACTACAGGACGTGTTTTCATTTCCATAGCTTTATTCTCCTGTAAACTGTTCTTTAATTTACATGTTGTCATTTAACAAATATATGTGTATGTATGTAGGCCTATATACATATATTTACACACACACACACACACACACACACATAATGTATGTGTGTAAATGTATATTCAAAACATCTCAGCTGTCCAATGAGTAGACCTCTGAGTAGCACCAGTCCAACAGTTTAGTCACAAAACGCAGACAAAGGTTTCAAACTCAGAGTTAGGGATCAGGAACCAGGAGACGCAGCAAAGTCCTCGAAGACGCCCCTCCACCCTTCATCCACCTTTATCACTTAGTGAGTTTGTGCTGTTGTGTTTTAAAGGGTTAAGAACTAACACAACTCCCCTACTAACTGATGGAGGCAGCAGTAGAGCAGTAACTCCCGTGTTCTGGAGGTAAAATGTCTGCTTTTGTTAAAGGAGTGTGGTGTGTTTGAAGAGAGCTTCAGTTTCCCGTCCTAAGATCTGACAGCAAGAGAAAGCCCTGATAATATTCTGAATGTATCGTCCACTCCGCCTGATATCAGTGGTGTAGGGGTCTGAAGACTGTTCCCTGAGATCAGTGGTGTAGGGGTCTGAAGACTGTTCCCTGAGATCAGTGGTGTATGGGTCTGAAGACTGTTCCCTGAGATCAGTGGTGTAGGGGTCTGAAGACTGTTCCCTGAGATCAGTGGTGTATGGGTCTGAAGACTGTTCCCTGAGATCAGTGGTGTAGGGGTCTGAAGACTGTTCCCTGAGATCAGTGGTGTAGGGGTCTGAAGACTGTTCCCTGAGATCAGTGGTGTAGAGGTCTGAAGACTGTTCCCTGAGATCAGTGGTGTAGGGGTCTGAAGACTGTTCCCTGAGATCAGTGGTGTATGGGTCTGAAGACTGTTCCCTGAGATCAGTGGTGTATGGGTCTGAAGACTGTTCCCTGAGATCAGTGGTGTAGGGGTCTGAAGATTGTTCCCTGAGATCAGTGGTGTAGGGGTCTGAAGATTGTTCCCTGAGATCAGTGGTGTAGGGGTCTGAAGATTGTTCCCTGAGATCAGTGGTGTAGGGGTCTGAAGACTGTTCCCTGAGATCAGTGGTGTAGGGGTCTGAAGATTGTTCCCTGAGATCAGTGGTGTATGGGTCTGAAGACTGTTCCCTGAGATCAGTGGTGTAGGGGTCTGAAGACTGTTCCCTGAGATCAGTGGTGTAGGGGTCTGAAGACTGTTCCCTGATATCAGTGGTGTAGGGGTCTGAAGACTGTTCCCTGAGATCAGTGGTGTAGGGGTCTGAAGACTGTTCCCTGAGATCAGTGGTGTATGGGTCTGAAGACTGTTCCCTGAGATCAGTGGTGTAGGGGTCTGAAGACTGTTCCCTGAGATCAGTGGTGTATGGGTCTGAAGACTGTTCCCTGAGATCAGTGGTGTATGGGTCTGAAGACTGTTCCCTGAGATCAGTGGTGTATGGGTCTGAAGACTGTTCCCTGAGATCAGTGGTGTAGGGGTCTGAAGATTGTTCCCTGAGATCAGTGGTGTAGGGGTCTGAAGATTGTTCCCTGAGATCAGTGGTGTAGGGGTCTGAAGATTGTTCCCTGATGCTGCCCCGTCCCCAGCAGCACGTTACTTAGCTTCCGTGTTAGTTAACGGGTGTTACACATTAACTGGTGTCCGTGTTAATCGGTGACTTTAAAATTGTAAGTACATGTATGCATACATGGATACATACATGCATGCATACATACACCCCTATATACATACACATATACATACATACATACATACATACATACATACATACATACATACACATATACATATACATACACACATACATACATACATACATACATACACATACATACACACACACACACATACATACATACACCCATATATACATACATACATACATATACATACATACA